>NW_012102954.1:2437087-2453337 GCF_000951045.1 Mandrillus leucophaeus | reverse complement strand
TTCTCCCATTCTGTAGGTTGCCTGTTCACTCTGATGGTAGTTTCTTTTGCTGTGCAGAAGCTCTTTAGTTTAATGAGATCTCATTTGTCAATTTTGGCTTTTGCTGCCGTTGCTTTTGGTGTTTTAGACATGAAGTCTTTACCCATGCCTATGTCCTGAATGGTACTCTTGTAGCAACCCTGTGCCCACAATAAAGCTGGATTTTCATTATGAGATAAAAAAGTATTTTGCAGAAAGCGCAAGGTTTTGTGCCTTCTGGGAGAGCTGCAGTGTTGGCTTCACCTGTTTCCCTTTCTGTTTTTACAGTGGTCCTTTATGCTAGATTTGTTTTCCTTGAAATAGTCAGCAACTGTACCTGCAGACCTCAATCTAAGGTACATATCAAGCAATTCAACTTTTCCTTGTTATGTCTTGACTTTTCTCTGCTTCTTGGGAACACAACCAGCATCACTAGTGGCACTTTGTGTGAGTTCTATGGTGTTAGTCAAGGTTTATGATATTGAGCCAAACATGATGAAAAATATATGCATGAACCTCGAGACACATTTTGTTGCCATATACAACTTACTGGAGAGAAGAACTGCTCTGGCAGAGATAATTAGCATCACATAGTGTTTTAATGAATACTCGCAACATTTGAGCTTACCACTATAGTGACAAGAGATGGCTACAAAGTTATTTTGGTAGTAGAGCCTGTACTACAGTTAATTTTATGCAGTTATGATTTAATACTGCATCTTCACTGTTTACATTTCTCTTGATTATGAATGGCACCATGTACAGTCTGTGCATGTGTAAGTTTTGATAAGTTTTAACTTTTTATAGTAGATTTGTATATATTTTATGGTAAAAAAATGATAAAAATAGACTGGTATCTACATATATTTTATGCATTTATGACCTACTTAATTTTTTCTTATTTTTTTCAATATTCCTAGGCTATGAGATTTGTCTGTAAGATTTTTCAAATTGTCACAAATCTCCAAAAAATTTCTAATATATTTATTGAAAAAATTCACATGTAACTGGACCCAAATAGTTTAAACCTGTGTTGGTTAAGGTTCAAGTGTATATATCTTCTTCAGTGAAATGTGTGTTCATGTCCTTTGCTCCTTTGCCCCTTTTTTCTTTTTTAAGAGACAAAGTCTCACTCTGTCACCCAGTCTGGAGTGTAGTGGTGCGATTTTGGCTCACTTTGACCCTCCATTCCTGGGCTCAAGGAATCCTGTTGCCTCAGCCTCCTGAGTGGCTAGTACTACAGGCGTGTGCCACATGCCCAGCTAATATTTTAATTTTTTGTAGAGGCAGGGGTCTCACTATGTTTTCCAGGGTGGTCTCAAACTCCTGGCTTCAAGTGATCCTCCCACCTCCTTTGCCCATTTTTAAATTGGGTTGTTTATCTCTTTGTTGTTGAGTTATAGGGGTTCTTTATGTGTTCTGGATAACCCTTATCAGATGTATGATTTCACAAATATTTTCTTTCATTCTGAGTAAAACTCTGTTGATAGTGTCCTTTGGTGTACTAAAGTCTTAAGTTTTATGAAGTCCAGTTGATCTATTTTGTTTCCTGTGGTTTTGGTGTCATATTTAAGAAACCATTGGGCTAGGCATGGTGGCTCATGCCTGTAATCCCAGCACTTTGGGAGGCCGAGGCAGGTGGATCACCTGAGGTCAGGAGTTCGAGACCACTCTGGCCAACGTGGTGAAGCCCTGTCTCTACTAAAAAAAAAAAAAAAAACCAAAAAAATTTAGCCAGGCATGGTGGTACACACCTGTAATTCCAGCTACTTGGGAGGCTGAAGCAGGAGAATTGCTTGAACCTGGGAGCTGGAGGTTGCAGTGAGTGAGATCGCACCACTGCACTCCAGCCTGGGTGACAGAGTGAGACTCTGTCACAAACAAACAAACAAACAAACAACAACAACAACAACAAAAACATTGAAGAGTTGCTCATTTTTTGGTAAGAATTTTATAGTTTCAGCTCTTAAATTTAGGTCTATGACCCATTTTACATTAATTTTTATAGGTAATCCAATTTTCCCAGCACTGGTTTTGTTGATGAGACTGCCCTCTCCTCCATTGAACAGTCTTGGCTCCCATGTTGAAAATCAGTTGGTCATATATGTGAGAGTTTTTTTCTTGGCTCTGTATTCCATACTGTTGGTGCATATTACCATCCTTATGCTAGTACCATACTGTTTTGATTACTCTACTAAATGTTTTATTTTTAATTGGCTAATTTATTACTATTAATGTGTGCCTTTAAAAATGTTTCTAATATACAATCATCCCTTGCATCTGTGGGGGACTGATTTCAGGACCTTCCTCAAGCACCAAAATCTGTAGATGCTCAAGTCCCTGATATGAAATGGCATAGTTTTTGCACATAACCTGTGTGTATTCTCCTGTGTACTATAAATCATCTTTAGATTACTTATAATACCGAATACAATGTCAATGTTATGTAAATAGTTGTTATTCTGTATTGTTTAGGAATAATGACAAGAAAACAATATGTACATGTTTAGTACATATGCAATTTTATTTTCTGAATATTTTGATCTGCAGTTGGCTGAATCCACAGTGTGGAACCCACAGATGCAGAGGGCTGACTGTATGTCTTTAAATTTTGCTTTTAATAGTTTCATTTAGTTGACAGTACTCCAAAAAGAATGGTGAATATTAAATTTATTATGAATACTGATGGGGTTATACTGGGAAAAAAATGTTAAAGCAAGCAAATTGTTGGTTATTTAATTCATATTGCACCTTTCTTTGGAAATTTGAGAATTAGAGACAAAAACATGAAGACAAAATAGGAAATATTTGTCTTGATTGCAGAAAGAACACAATAATAAGAAGACCAATGAGTCACATAATCTAGTAAATCGTTCAATTTTACGTTAAATTCTACTTTTATTTTAGTTCCGGAAGCTATCTACTACTGAAAATCTTCTGAAATTTCATAAAATAAAATATTGGTATTTTGTAAGGAATATTTTTACTAAAGAACTAGCAGTGACAGACTCCTAAGCCAAATATGAATGACTATATTTAGGCTCTTTTTATGTTACAAGTATGTAATTAATCTTCTGTTCCTTCAGACTGCAACAGCGACCAGAAAATTAGGAGAACATTAAATGTCATTTTCTCTTACTTTGTTATTACATGAATTATATTTTTATTTTTCTGTAGTACCTTTGTGCCCTTTCTTTCTATTATTATAATACTTTAACCATAGTTCTATAATAAGTTATTTGGGATTTAGAATTATGAAGTAGAAATATTGTGTAACGAGAACACTAGGTTATAAATTAAAGGCAAAAATCTCTTAAAAAGAATAATTTTAACCTTTTAAAGTGTATTTTAGTATTCTACCCCATGAACCAAATACATAAAATAGATGCCCTCCCTGTAACTCCCTTGTTTACTTTCACTTTTCTCTGATAAATCTCACAGTTCTAAAAAGTTATATATTGGCCCATCTTGTTTTATATTCCCATGCCTTTACTGTATCCCTGCATTTTGAAACAAATTCCATCAGTAAATATTTGTGTGTGTGTGTGTGTGTATATATATGGATATGTGCATAAGAATAGACTGCTGGTATTTAGTTTAATGTGAATCCATTCGATAAACATCTTTTGAATTTTTCCTTGCTTTAGATTCAATGGGCTTAGTGCTAGGAATAGATGTTTAAGACATGATTTCTGCCCTCAAGGAACTTACATTATAGCTTAGAAAGAGTTCCTATGTTGAGAATTTATGCTCACTGAAGTCCTGAAGAGTTTTGATTTCAATCTTAGAGGAACACTAAGAACTCCTGAGCTAGATCAGGAAAATGTGTTGTATTCTGGCATATCTGACTTAGATATTCAAGGAGAGGTAATACAGTATCTCCCTGGTCCCTTTATTCTAAAAGGGAAAGAAAAAGAGCTATACTTCATACCAGCAATTAAAAAGAAGTTAAAATATACAAAGAGTTGGACTTGTCAGTTGTAAATGTCTATTGAGGTTTTCGATGAGGTACATTAGAATTATGCAAAGCCACTTATGCCTTCATCGTATTGAATTTATAGTTCTATCTTTTTGATAACTGATTTAAAATTCACCTCCACTTCCAGAATGTGTTGGTGATTCTTTTGAGTTTAGAGGGTTTGCCATGTATACCAATAAAGATTGTTCTTTTATTTGTTCTGAATATTTTCATATTACGGTGATTTTCCTTTTTTAGTGTTCTGGAGATATTGGTGGCCTTTAATTTTGAAATCAATCATAAAGTTCTATCTTTCTACCTTCTAAATGTCTGTTGAATCTGTCTACTGCTTTTTTACTTCTTGTTGCTAAGATATTTCAGGGCATCATTCTACCTAAACTGGACAGCTGCAGTTTCCTTTGTCTGTATTAGAGGAGGCCCTTTTTAGCCATTTTCCATACTGCAGCAAGAGTCTTCCTTGTAGAATGCAAATCTTACCCTACTTTATTGAAATTCTCAGTTTCTCCTTATTGCCTTTAGTTAAAGCTCAGAGTATGGCGTATAACACCCTTCATTATCCAACTGGTACTTATATCTCCAGTCCCTTCATTTGTCATCCTCTACACTTTCCTTGTGCCTTACATGTAGATATGCATACGTACACCCACTCTTTCCCCCTTAAACAGCTTCCCCTCCTCTTCCTCTTCCTTCTTTTGAAACTTGATATTGTGTTCTGGGTGTTGAGGTAGGGCCTTCTATTTATCTGTTTAGAGCCCTTAACACTGTATTGCTATGCTATCCTCTATCCTCTTGTATATTTCCTATATCCCTCTAGGATAGTGAGTCTTATTTTTTCCCTGTGTCTGTAGGACCTGGTACAGTGACTGGGCCATAGTAGGCACAGATCAATGATTATTGGTTGAACGAATGTAGATTACTTATTGCTGATTCAAAGTAAGTCACTTAAAAAAAAACAAGCATTTATTATCTCAGAGTGTCCATGGGTCAGGTATTTAGGAGTGGTTTAACTAGGTGGCCTTAGCTTAGGATTTCTTATGAGATTGTAGTCAGGATGTTGGCTGTGGATATCTAAAGGCTTGACTGGGGCTAGAGGATCACTTTGCAGGATGGCTCACATATGTGGCTGTTGACAGAAGACCTCAATTTCTTACTAGGTCTTATCAGAAAGCTTTGGTTTCTACTCATGTGGACCCCTCCATAGGGTTGCTGGAGTGTCCTTATGACATGGAAGTTGGCTTCCTTAAGGGCAAGTAATCTGAGAGAGAGCAAGAAGGAAGTCATAATGTCTTTTATGATCTGGTTACACATAGTCACTTCTGCCATATTCTGTTCCTTAGAAATGTGTTGCTAAGTATAACCCATAATTAAGAGGAGATTAACTAGATTTTACCTTTGAAAAGAGGAGCATCATAAAATTTGTGGATATATTTATAAACGACACAGAATGAGACAGTAATTTATTATTCTTCCTTGGACTTGAAAAAATAGGTTATTTTTTCTCTGTATATAAAATACTTTTGTCCAAATGGAAATACATTTGGCCCTCCATATCCACAGGTTCCACATCCATGGATTCAACCAACCATGGATAGAAAGTATTTGGGAAAAGATGTTGCAAAAAATAATAATAAACAATTTTATATTTGAAAATACAGTATAACAAAAATTTATATAGGATTTACATTGTGTTAGGTATTGTAAGTAATCTAGAAATGGTTTGTAGGTATGTCCAATCTTTTGACTTCCCTGGGCCACATGGGGAGAAGAAGAATTGCCTTGGGCCACATATAAAATATACCAGCACTAATGATGGCTGATAAGCTAAAAAAAAAAAAAAAGAAAAAATAATCACAAAATATCTCATAATGTTTTAAGAAAGTTTACAAGTTTGGGGCATATTCAAAGCTGTCCTGGGCCATATGCAGCCCATGAGCCATAGGTTGGACAAGTATGATTTAAAGTATACAGGAAAATGTGCATAGGTTATATGTAATTACTATGCCATTTTATATAAGGGACTTGAGCATGGCAGGATTTTGGTATTCATGGGAGTCCTGGAGCCAATTTCCTATGGATACCAAAGGATGACTGTGGTTATTTTTTTTTAAGCGTATGCTTTTATTCAAATATTATATACATTTTTGAAGCTATAGTAATTTTACATATAAACATAATTATTTACTTGAGCTAGTTGGTACCTATTCATAATTTTACTGCAGCTTTTTCACCTAGATTCTGAAAATAAAATAAGAAAGTCATCTCATAGTTTCTATATTGCCTATAAAATGAATCTGACACAAAATTCACTGCTTTGAGGTTTGTAATAGGTCTTTAAGAAATGAAACACATCTATCTCTGAGTTGTATTTGTATACTTCATGAGAGAAAATCATAAATTATCTTTTAAATTTGTAGCTTAAAACACTTTAAATTGTATAGAAGTTAAAGTCCTTTTAGTCTAATATTCCTGACTTGCTCATTCAAGAAAAATTTACATGACAATCATTTTACTAGGTGGTGAATATAAGTAAACAAAACAGACAAAATTTCTCTACTTGGAGTTCGTAATCTGGTAGACAGCTAGATGATAAATGTATAAATAGATATTTTCCAATAATGTTAAGCGCAGACCATGGAAGAAATGCAGATGAGGTGATAGAGGGTCATGGGAAGGCAGAGGTACTTCTACATTGCCAGAAAAGGCTTGTCAAGAGAGGTGACCTTGAAGCTGAAAATCAAAGGAATTATACCTGCCAGGAATTTACAGGAAGAAGGGAAAACCCTGCAGTGTGAACAGTTGGTGTATGAGGAATTGAAAGCATGCCTGGAGATGTCTGGGGGAGAGTGGAATGAAGTTTGAAAGGTAGAAAGGGATCAGATATCTAGAATTTTAAAGGGCCATGGTGAGGAGTATGGCTTTTATTAAACACACTGAAAGCCAGTGAAGGGTTTTAAAGTTATATACTATAGTTTCTGTTACCTGCTCCCTAGCCCCCAAAGCACTTTGTCTGCAAAGGAGAGAAAGTAGGAAAATAATAAGATCATTATAGTAGTCCAGGTGAAAGATAATGGCAGCTCGGATCTAAAGTGTTGGGAGAGGAAAGGATAGATGAGATCTAGTCTGTAGGTAGAACCAGTAGGACTTAACATGAAAAGTGTAGGGGACATTGAAAGCAAGGAAAATACTCAGGTTTTGGCTTGAGCAGTTGGGTGAATGACAGTTCTGAAATGAGACTGGAGGTCAGTGAAAAGGGAAGTCAAGAATTATTTATTTATTTGTTTATTTTTAATTGAGATGGAGTCTCACTCTGTCGACCAGGGTGGAGTGTAGTGGCGTGATCTCGGCTCACTGTAACCTCTGCCTCCCAGGTTCAAGCTCTTCTCCTGCCTCAGCCTCCAGAGTAGCTGGAATTACAGGTGCACGCCATGATGGCCTGCTAAATTTTCTATTTTTAGTAGAGACAATGTTTCACCATGTTGACCAGGCTGGTCTCGATCTCCTGACCTCAAGTGATCTGCCTGCCTCGGCCTCCCAAAGTGCTGGGATTACAGGTGTGAGCCATGGTACCCGGCCTTATTTTTGAACTTGTTACTTTTGTGACGTCTGTAAGTGACCGAATGGAGATGGCAAGTGGCAATCAATTAAACGATCCTGAAGCTCAGAGAGTTAGGAGGAGATGTACAGATGGTATGTAAAGTTGTAGAATGGATGAGCCTTTTTAGGCAGAGAAGAGCCCTAAAAACTCAACCTTTTAGAGTTTGCTTTAATGGGCTGCATTTTGCTTGCTTGTAAGACAAACCACAGCATAGAGGTTTGTCTGCACACAGAAGTTTGTTTATATTAGTTTATATTAAAACATCTAATTTCTTATTTATTTTTTAAAATTTTTGTCAGTAATGGTATCGTAATAGATGAGAAAGTATTATATCTCTACCGTGTCTGCCATTTGTTGAATGAGTAACAAAGCCCTTTGCTACCTGTGTGACCTTGGAATTTTACCTCTCTGAGTCTCAGTTTTCTTCTTCTTTTTTTTTTTTTTGGAGACAGAGTCTTTCTCTGTCTCACCCAGGCGAGAGAATCCCTTGAACCCAGGAGGCGGAGATTGCAGTGAGCCAAAATCGCGCCGTTGCACTCCAGCCTGGGCAACAAGAGTGAAACTCCATTTCAAATAAATAAACAAACAAACGAATAAACAAGCAAACAACAGAAATTTACTTCTTACAGTTCTAGTTCAACATCAAGGCACCAGCAGATTCAGTGTCTGGCGAGGGCCCACTTCCTGGTTCACAGACAGGGCCTTCTTGCTGTGTCCTCACATGTGGAAGAGGCAGAAGAGCTTTTATAAGGACACTAATCAATTTATGAGAGTTCCACCCTCATGACCTAAACACCTTCCAAAAGTCCCACCTCCTAATACCATCATATTGGGAGGGTTGGGATTTTAACATGAATTTGGGGTGGGGGTACACAGACATTCAGACCATAGCAGGCAGGCAGGCAGGCGGGCGGGCGGGCAGGCGGGATGGCGGACGGATGGAGAGACAGACAGACAGACAGACAGACAGATAGGGAGATAGAGAAATAGAGATACACATCACATAAATATACGTGTGTATAGCATAGTGTCTTAAATATCTGAAACCGATTCTTTAATGTTTATATATTTCACATATTGTTTTTGTCCAGCTTTTCTTAGTCTGTCATAACTTGGCTACCTTCAAAGAAGGTTAATTTTTTAAATGATGAAACTCTAAGGTGAGGTTTGGTTTGAAATATTTTTGAAGTCTAATGAGTAGGAGAATGAATTAAAACAATATTATAAGACTGGGCACAGTGGCTCATATCTGTAACCCCAGCACTTTGGGAGGATGAGGCAGGCAGATTACCTCAACCCAGGAGTTCGAGACCAGCCTGGGTAACATGGAGAAACCTGGTCTCTACCAAATACACAAAAATTAGCCAGGTGTGGTGGTGCAGGCCTGTACTCGCAGCTACACAGGAGGCTGAAGTGGAAGAATTGCTTGAGCCTAGGAGGCAGATGTTACATTGAGCTAAGATTGCGCTACTGCATTCCAGCCTGTGCCATAGAGCAAGACGCAACACTCCCTTTTTGTTTGACGCAAACAAACTCCCTTCGTATATGCTCTGCTATGGAAAATATTCTAAACTTTTTACATTTAGATTATATATTCCCTGAGGTTTTCCATTTATTTGAAATATGTAATAATGTGTTTGATAATATCAAAGGGAAAACATTTATTCCACATGTATTAGATTGAACTGTAAAAATTACTGATACTCTCTTTTATCTGACCTGACAAAAATGGCAATTTCATTTGACTCAACCTTAATAGAAAGAATTTTTTCTAAAAGTCTTTATATTCTTCATGATTTGATTTTAGCACTTTGTGACTTTCATTCATTCAACAACATAATTTACTCTTTTCATTCTTAAATCCTAATAATACACATCTTGAGGGTGACTTTAAGGACTACAAGTGCTTGATTAGAAGCTATTTTTTAGGCTTCTAATATTCTGGCACCAAGTCAAAGACTTTACATATGCTATCGCCAATCCTGACATTAAATCTGAAAGAGAGGAATTAGTATTAATGGCAGAGCTACAATTTGCATCCTTTTTATGACCTAGTCTTATAAGTCACATAGTACCACTCCCAGCATTTTACTTGTCAAAAGTGAGTCCCATTCAAAGGGTATGGAGAAAAAGGCTTTTCCTTTTAAAAGTAGGAATGTCAAAGAACTTGCTGATACTTAAAATCACCACAAAATGCTAGGGACTTTGGGATGTACTTTTTGTCATGGTGAAAATTTTATTTTGCCCTTTTAAAAAGTTTCTTCTCTTTGATGACCATGTAAAAATGATTTACAGAAGATTAGTGGTCACTCCTGAGTTCTTCCTCTTTTAGAGTTTAACTTGAGACATGATCTGTTAATTATGCACAGTGGAACCAATTAGTCTGAATGTATCTTTTCCCAGTTTTTCATATTGGTTTTTAAAAAAACTATTTTATTGGATTTACAAAACATGTAACTAATTTATAAATTGTTTTTATTGTTGATTCTATGAAAGCACTAAATCCTACCTCTTGTTTTCTGTGATAATTATTTTGTATTTACTAAATTTATGTTTTGGTGAATTCCAGGTGACAGTTTACAGATTTCTCATGGGCAATCTACAAATCTGGTTTCCCTAAAGAAAATTGCAGATCGTGTACAGTGCAAAAACATATGTGGCACAGTCTTTCAGTATGTGTATGGAATATAATGCCAGATTTTCCTGAAAGCTTGGTGATCGGAAGGAGCTTTGAGAGCAGCAGAGTGAGAAAACTTGAGTGTGTGAAAAGGGCTGACAACTGTGATATAAGCCACGCCTTTATATTTATGGCTAATCTGGAGAGTAGAATGGAGGTACTCTGAAATAACTTTAATTGCAGTATTTTTTCATGTAGTATGTCATATTTGACAGGGGAAATATTGCATTCAGGAGCTTCATATTCACCCTCAGATATCAGCCTGTCAGACTGCATGCAGAAAAATCACAGGGAAATACTGATCTCTGTTATGGATTTAATGTTCCGTAGTGAATGGATTATAAAGCCAGGACTAAAACCCAAGAGTATAGTAACCCAGACTACACTTTGGGATCTCATCTTCCCTGGCAAAATCTCAGATTATTTGCCCTAAATTTTTAGAGCTTGTTTCCTTGTTAGTTTGTTGCTTTTCTTTAAACTATCTACCTATGATTTAAATATGTCCCCTCCAATATGCAGGTGTTGAAATGTAATGGCCATTGTGGTGGTGTCTTAGTCTGTTTTCTGTTGCTTAAAACAGAATACCTGAAACCGAGTAATTTGAAAACAGAAGGAATTTATTTCTTATGCTTATGGAGGCTGAAGAGTCCAAGATCTAGGAACTCCCTCTGGTGGGGTCCTGCTTGCTGGAAGGGACTCTCTACAGAGTCCCAAGGTGGTACAGGACATCACATGCTAACTCAGGTCTCTCTTTTTCTTCTTAGAAAGCCACCAGCTGATCCCCATGAGAACCTTAATCCATGAATGGATTAGTCCCTTCATGAGAGCAGATTCCTCATGAACCAGTCAAAGGCCACACTTCTAATTACTGCCACATTGGAGCATTACATTTCAACGTGAGTTTTGGAGAGGAGAAATTTTCAAACCATAGCAGATGGTATTAAGAGGTAGAGCCTTTAGGATGTAGTTAAACCGTGGAGGCTCTTTTCTTATGAATGGGATTAAGACCCTTCTAAATGAGGCTTTATGCATTAGGTTTCTTGTCCTTTCACCTTCTGCCATGTAAGGACACATGCTCCTCCCCTCCAGAGGATGCAGCAATAAGGCACCATCTTGGAAGCAGAGAGCAGCCCTCACCAGACAACTGAACCAGCCAGTGCCTTGATCTTAGGTTTCTCAGCCTACAGATCCATGAGGAAATACATTTCTATTATTTGTAAACTACCCAGTTTCTTGTATTCTGTTATCACAGCACAAATAAACACAGAAACTATCATGCTGTTTTCAAAAGGTTTTGTTTTTTAATTATTACAAAGCAAAATTGATCTTTTTGTGGTATACAGCTTTATGGAATTTGATACATGTGCAGATAAGAGTAACTGCTACCACAGTGAGGATACAGGACAGTTTTATCACCCAAAAAACTTCCTTGCTGTGTTCCTTTATAGTCACAGTCCCTTTCACCTCTAACCCCTGGCAACTGCCAATCTGTCTTCATCAATATAGTTTTTTTTCAAGAACACCATATAAATGGAATTACACAATATGTAATCTTTTGAGACTGGTTTATTTGACTTAGCATAATGCCTTTGAGAATCATCCAAGTTTTTATATGTATCAATAATTCATTCACAATCTGGATGCAGTGGTTCATGCCTGTAATGTCAGCACTTTTGGAGGATCACTTGAGGCCAGGAGTTTGAGACCAGCCTGGGTATCATAATGAGACCCCATCTTTATGAAAAAACATTTAAAAATTAGCTGGTTGTGGTGGTGTGTCTGTAATCCCAGCTACTCGGGAGGCTAAGGCAGGTGCATCACTTGAGTTCAGGAGTTCGAGGCCGCAATGGGCTATGATTGTACCACTGTACTCCAGCCTGGGAGATTGAGCAAGATCCTGACTTAAAAAAAAAAAAAATTCTTTTACTTTTGTTGAGTTGTATGAGTGCACCATAGTTTGTGTGTCTATTCACCTGCTGAAAGACATTTGGGTTATTTCCATTCTTTGGCCATAATGAATAGAGATACTATAAACTTTTGTGTATAAGTTTTGTGTGAACATAAATTTTCATTTCATTTCATTTCTTTTTCTTTCTTTCTTTTTAATTTTTTGAAACAAGGTCATTCTTTGTTACCCAGGCTAGAGTACAGTGGTGCAGTCACATTGCATGTAGCCTCTACCTCCTGGGCTCAAGCAGTCCTGTCTCAGCCTCTTGAGTAGCTAGGACTACAAGCATGCCACCACACCTGGCTTATTTTTTGTTTTTAATTTTGTGTATGTGTGTGGAGATGGGATCTCACTATGTTGCCCAGGCTGGTCTTGGAACTCCTGGCCTTAAGTGATCCTCACACCTCAGCTTTTCCAAGTGTTGGGATTATAGGTGTGACCTACCACACTTGGCCCAGTTTTTATTTCTTCAGTGCCAGGGTCAGCAAACTTTCTGTAGAGGGCTGGATGAAGTATTTTATGCTTTAGGGTCTCTGTTGTGGGTACTCTGCTGTTGCAGTGTGAAAGCAGTCATAGACAATATGTAAGTAAATGAATATGGATTTGTTCCAATAAAATTTTATTTACAAAAACATGTGGGCTAGATTTTGGTACATGGCTGTAATTTGCTAACCCCTCTTTTATGGTAAATACTTAGGAATGGGATTGCAATTTATCATGAGTACATAATAAATAAATGTTTAATTTGATAAGAAAATGCCAAACTTTTAGTTTATTGACTTAAAATACAGTTAGTTTAATAACATTTGAATCATGGGATGTTATTGAACTCAGACTTCGTAGTTCACGCAGCAAGCTCACCTAATTTATAAGACAGGCTTTGGTCTTGTCTTACATTGAGGGTCTATTTTGGCTTTTACTTTTATTCATATTCTTGTGTGGTCTTTTGGCTTGATATATCTTTTCTTCACAGATAAAAGGCATACTCATTTTTAAAGTAATTTTCAAAGATACAGTCGAACATTTTAGGGAGGTTGCCTTTTTAAAAAAGTATGTATTAGGAGCAAAGGATTAGAGATGGAGTTGCTAAGTTTTTAAATCAATTAGACAGTTGATCGTATCCTAGAAATTGAATATAGCTGGATATACTCTATACTCATCACACCATGATGTCTCTTTAGAAGGCTTTGTTTCAGTGCCAAACGCAAACCTTTTCAGTATGGAAGCTAAACCCAGACTGTTTATCCATAAGGGAAGCTCACCTTTGAGATCATATCTTTGTTTTGTGTTAGTTTTTGATGACAACTTAAGTGTTAAATCTTAGGTTGGTAGCCAAGTATCTTTGGAATTCTTCTTAGGAACAGCATCCTACATACGGAAGGTTGTTGTTTGTGTTTTTTTCTGAGGGATGCATAATTCACTTTCTATTTTATTGTGATTCACTTTGCCACAAAAAGCTGGGATTTGGGGTTAAAAGGTAGGTAAATCATCTTGGATATATCAATAGCTAATGAAGTTGAAGATGATGAATAAATCAAAGGAGGTCTATTTTTGTGATTATGATTTACTATTACTTTTTCTCTTCTGAAAAAGCAGTGAAGCTCCAGAACCATAACAACATCAGGGAGGTGGGAAGACCATTTTGTGCTAATAGTAGTCCTACTCGTCTTCATGCAGTGGTTGAAAGACTGTATCCATGGGTGGGATGTGCTACTGTTGATATGATATGCTTTTTTAAAAGAGGTAACTATTTGGGGAAAAAAAGGACTCTTCTCTACTTTCTGTGGGCTTGGGCACTGGCACTTGAATCGCTGGTGTGGCAATTGAACATGATCTCCTTTGAGAATCAAATAAAAGTCGTAGGTCATCTTTCTAGAGTATATGTACGTTCACAAATTTAATATGAAGTTTCAGGGCTTCATTTACCCCCAAGCCAGCATTGTCCAATATAACTTTCTGTGACAATTAAAATGTTTTATGTTGGCTCTGTCTAATACAGTAATCACCAGACACATAATAGCTGTTGAGCACTTCAGATGTGTCTGATGCAACTGAGGAACTAGATTTTTTACTTCATGTATTTAAATTAATTTGTATTTAAGATTAAATATCCACATATAGGTAGTGGCTGCCGGCTTAGGCTCTTTCATATGCCATAGGTTATAATCCCTATAAAAGAGGTTTTGTGAACGTCATTGTTAGGAATTTAATTTGTTCATTTCACTTCTGATTTTTGCAATCAAGCAATAGTTATTGTATCTTGCTTTTAAGTTAAATTTTAATAGTTGTTGTTGTCTCTATGTACCTTCTTCTTATTCAGGGAGATTTTAAGGCATTTTTCAATATTTGATCCTGTTTCTTTCATAATGCAATGTCCAGAATAGATTTGTCCTGGGCTTTTAAGCTTGTTCAGAGAATGTGAGGTGACTACCTGTTGCGTCGTGTGTTGTGGGCTCTCCAGCGTCACTTTGTCCTGCATTAGGAACACTCTGGTTATTTACAGCCACCTTTGCCCAAGTATTTTAAAAGTGCATTTCCCCTTTGGGAGACCGAGGCAGGCAGATCACCTGAGGTCAGGAGGAGTTCAAGATCAGCGTGGCCAACATGGTGAAACTCCGTCTCTACTAAATATAAAAATTAGCTGGGCGTGGTGGTGTACACCTGTAATTCCGGCTACTCAGAGGCTGAGGCAGGAGAATTGCTTGAACCTGGGAGGTAGAGATTGCAGTAAGCCAGGATCAGGCCACTGCACTCCAGCCTAGGTGACAAGAGTGAAACTGCATCTCGAAAAATAAAATAAAATAAAATAATTAAAAAATAGTGCATTTCCATACTCAAACATTGTTTAGCAACAAGCTGAAAAGTTTATAGGTGACCTCCATACCGTCTGATTTTATATTTCTCTGGCAGTGGTTCTCAACCCTGGATGCACATTAGAATCAGTTGGGAAACCTGTAAAAACCCTGCCCAGGCTCTAGCCCCAGAGACTTGTGATTTGAACAGAGTGGCTTCCAGGCTTCAGAGCATTTTTTAAAGCTGCTTAGTTGATTCCAGTATCCAACCAAGCTTGAAAAGCCCTCATGTATGAGATAGTTAGTGGACCTGGGCTACCTGTGTTGAGGAAAATATTCTGAATTAGAGACTAATTGATAACCTTTTTCCCCCTCTTTCTAGTTGGAGCCCAGATTTCAAGTCTTCAGTAAATTAACTTCAAGCGAATGGGCCCTATTGTGCTCACACATTCAGAACCTGTTACCCAAGGAATTCCCTAAAGGTCAGTCTCTGGGAAGAAAAATTAGTGGGTTTTTGTTTTTAATCTTTACTATCACTGGATTTATTGATAAACAAACACTGTTAATTACTTATGTGTAGACAGGGCTTTTTATATTGACTTGATTTATAGAGCTACCATTATAAATTTGATTACTGTACTATCATATTTAGGAAACAGAAAATGTGTCTTGAGAACTGTTTCTAATAGACTATTTAAAGGAGGATATATGTTATATGTATACCTATATGCTTATACACATTTAACATATCTTTGAAAGATATTCAAGAAATTAGTGATGACAGTTCTAGGGAGGGGAACTGGAGCCCTGTAGTGGGATATTTACTTTTACTATGTATTCTTTTCAGTATGGTCTTTTAAACCCCGTGCATATATTAAATTTCAAAAAAAAAAATTCTTAATGGCTAAAAATGCGTTTTTAGTTTTATAAATAATGCTTATAGTTTTTTCTACTTGGAAAAATAGAAAACAGCCTCACATTCCTTGAAATTGAGGGTCTCTACTTATTATTTGTTATACTATTTCTTGTGTTGGATGTGTTATTTAGGGCCTTACATCTGATTTTCCTCTCTTAAACTCATGTCCTGGGACTTTTTTGCTTTACATTTTCTTTCACCTTTTTATATTTTATTTTATTTTATTTTTTGAGACATAGTCTCGCTCTGTTGCCAGGCTGGAGCGCAGTGGTGCAATCTCAGCTCACTGCAACCTCTGCCTCCCAGGTTCAAGCGATTCTCCTGC
>NW_012102954.1:2436731-2437037 GCF_000951045.1 Mandrillus leucophaeus | reverse complement strand
TAATTTCTGTTCTTTTACATTTGCTGAGGAGTGCTTTACTTCCAACTATGTGGTCAATTTTGGAATACATGTGATGTGGTGCTGAGAAGAATGTACATTCTGTTGATTTGGGGTGGAGAGTTCTGTCGATGTCTATTAGGTCCGCTTGGTGCAGAGTTGAGTTCAATTCCTGGATATCCTTGTTACTTTCTGTCTCGTTGATCTGTCTGATGTTGACAGTGAGGTGTTGAAGTCTCCCATTATTCTTGTATGGGAGTCTAAGTCTCTTTGTAAGTCTCTAAGGACTTGCTTTATGAATCTGGGTGC
>NW_012102954.1:2429299-2435268 GCF_000951045.1 Mandrillus leucophaeus | reverse complement strand
TTCAAGGTTTTTAGTTTCTTTGCGCTGGTTATGTAGTTCCTCCTTTAGCTCTGAGAAGTTTGATTGACTGAAGCCTTCTTCTCTCAACTCGTCAAAGTCATTCTCTGTCCAGCTTTGTTCCGTTGCTGGTGATAAGCTGCGTTCCTTTGGAGGGGGAGATGAACTCTGATTTTTTGAATTTCCAGCTTTTCTGCACTGCTTTTTCCCCATCTTTGTGGTTTTATCTGCCTGTGGTGTTTGATGATGGTGACATACTGATGGGATTTTGGTGTGGGTGTCTTTTCTGTTTGTTTGTTTTCCTTCTAACAATCAGGACCTTCAGCTGTAGGTCTGTTGGAGTTTGCTTGAGGTCCACTCCAGGCCCTGTTTGCCTGGGTATCAGCAGCGGAGGCTGCAGAAGATAGAATATTGCTGAACAGCGAGTGTTGCTGTCTGATTCTTGCTCTAGAAGCTTCGTCTCAGGGGTGTACCCCGCTGTGTGAGGTGTGAAGTGTTGGTCTGCACCTAGTAGGGGATGTGTCCCAGTTAGGCTACTCAGGGGTCAGGGACCCACTTGAGCAGGCAGTCTGTCCATTCTCAGATCTCAACCTCCATGCTGGGAGATCCACTGCTCTCTTCAAAGCTGTCAGACGGGGGCATTTACCTCTGCGGAGGTTTCTGCTGCTTTTTGTTTAGCTATGCCCTGTCCCCAGAGGAGGAGTCTACAGAGGCAGGCTGGCCTCTTTGAGCTGTGGTGGGCTCCACCCAATTCGACCTTCCTGATGGCTTTTTTTACCTACTTAAGCCTCAGCAATAGCGGGCGCCCCTCCCCCAGCCTGGCTGCTGCCTTGCGGTTAGATCTCAGACTGCTGTGCTAGCAATGAGGGAGGCTCCTTGGGCATGGGACCCTCCGGGCCAGGTGTGGGATATAATCTCCTGGTGTGCCATATGCTAAGACCCTTGGTAAAGCACAGTATTAGGGTGGGAGTTACCCGATTTTCCAGGTGTTGTGTGTCTCAATTTCTTTTGGCTAGGAAAGAGAATTCCCTTCCCCCTTGCGCTTCCTAGGTGAGGCAATGCCTTGCTCTGCTTCAACTCTCACTGGTCGGGCTGCACCAGCAGACCAGCACCAATTGTCCGACACGACCCAGTGAGATGAACCCGGTACCTCAGTTGAAAATGCAGAAGTCACCCGTCTTCTGTGTCACTCACACTGGGAGCTGGAGGCTGTTTCTGTTCCTATTCGGCCATCTTAGGCACGCCCGGTCTCTTATCTCTTGACCTCATGATCTGTCCGCCTCGGCCTCCCAAAGTGCTAGGATTACAGGCATGAGCCACCGTGCCCGGCCTCTTTCACCCTTTTATTTCACCATGTTCCAATTTGTCTCTTTTTATCTTTTGCACTAATTCTTATTCCTTCAATTTATTTCCAGCTTAATTAATGGCACTACTGTTGTTCATATCACCCAACCTGGAATTCTGAGTCCTCTTGATCTCTTTTTCCTTTGATCCTGAAGGATATCTACTTCCTAGATTGTTACCCCTGTGTCAGTGGCATTACTTGTAATCTCTCATACCGCTGTGCCTCACCATTACCTCCACTGGCTCTGCCTTTATGGCTGAAAGCATCATTAAGATACCTCTATCCCACATATCACACTATATTTAGAAATATTTTCTCAACATACATAACCCTCCTACTTAACAGTTTATTGTTAGTCTAAGATGTAAGGCCTTTTAGGCTCTTCCTGTGACTGGCTTTTCTTCGCGAGCTTCATCTCCAGCTTTTCTCCACATTCACCCTTTGTTCCAACTATGCAGAACTACTTGGCCAACCCAGCAGCGTATCTTGGGCTTTCTTGTCTGTGTACACAGTTTATTTGCTGGAAATAAGTTCTAGTCCATTGTCAGCTGAATGAACTTCTCTTCAATTTCTAAGGCTTAGTTCAGATGTTACTTTCTCTGTTGATAGTTAACTGCCTTTTCCCTGTGTTCTCCATAGCACTTTGTTTCTTGATTTATTATTCATTGTAATACTTATCACATTGCTTCTATTACATTTTTTCACTTAACCATGAGCCCCTACAGGGTAGCATGTGATTGATTTACCTTTCCATCACTAGTTTCTAGCATAGTACTTGCATGTAAAAAGTGTTATTAAATGAATAAGAAAGTAAATGTTAACATATACAATTTTTGAACTCTGAGTTTATAACCATGTGAGGTCACTAATTCAGTGTTTTTAAAGTTTAGTAAAAGCTAACCTGAGTTTTACATTTCTGAGGAAAGAGTTTAATAAGTTACTTTTTAGTAACTTATTAATCAATTATGAGAAAAATGTTCAACTATTTGAAAAAGCTTTTTTTTTTTGAGACAGAGTCTCGCTCTGTTGCCCAGCCTGAAGTGCGGTGGTGCAGTCTTGGCTCACTGCAACCTCCTCCCCCCAGGTTCAAGTGATTCTCATGTTTTAACCTCCTGAATAACTGGGATTACAGGCGTGTGCCACCACAACTGGCTAATTTTTTTTTTTTTTTTTTCAGACTGAGTCTCGCTTTGTCACCCAGGCTGGAGTGCAGTGATGCGATCTGGGCTCACTGCATCCTCTGCCTCCTGGGTTGAAGCAATTCTCGTGTCTCAGCCTCCTGAGTAGCTGGGAATACAGGCGTGTGCCTCATGCCTGGCTAATTTTTGTATTTTTAGTAGAGACAGGGTTTCATTATGTGGGCCAGACTGGTCTCGAACTCCTGACCTCAGGTGATCCGCCTGCCTTGACCTCCCAGAGTGCTAGGAATACAGGGGTGAGGCACTGCACCTAGCCTAATTTTTAGTAGAATTGGGGTTTCACCATGTTGGCCAGGATGGTCTCGAACTCCTCACCTCAAGTGATCTGCCCACCTCAGCCTCCCAAAATGCGGAGATTACAGGTGTGAGCCCCTGCACCTGGCCAAGAGCTGGGTTTTTAAACAGTGCTGTTAGATGATTCAGAATACTTTTCATGCAAATCACTTATACATAAGTACATGACAATTGGACTGTTATTTAAAGTAGAAAACAGAGTAAGCTTTTATCAGCATAACCACAGTTTTATGTTCTCGAAAGTAATAATGCTATATTTATTTAACATATATTGTTTTGATATTTTGCTTATTCTCTCTTCATTGCATATCCATTTGAATGTGGACATTTATTTGCCTTTTGTTATTCCTTAGTTTGGATGTAAGGATCATGGTAGAAATTTGCTATAGTTTCCAAGTTTATGTTCCTTATAGAGTCTTTAATATACATTTAAAGTTGATGCTGTGCTAAATTATTATTATTTTTTAATTACTTTTATGTTTTTTTGAGATGAAGTCTTGCTCTGTCGCCCAGGCTGGAGTGCAGTGATGCAGCCTCGGCTCACTGCAACGTCCACTTCCCAGGTTCAAGCAATTCTCTGCCTCAGCCTCCTGAGTAGCTGGGATTACAGGCGCTTGCCACCACACCTGGCTAATTTGTGTGTGTGTGTGTGTGTGTGTGTGTTTTTAGTAGAGATGGGGTTTCACCATCTTGGCCATTCTGGTCTTGAACTCTTGACCTTGCGATCTGCCTACCTCAGCCTCCCAAAGTGCTGGAATTACAGTCTTGAGCCACCGTAGCTGGCCTATTTTTTAAACAATAGTTGTAAGTCTATAGATGTTGGTGGTCTAGAATTTCTCAGATTTTCAAATAGGAAAATCTAGAAATTGAAATAAAAAATAGAGATTTAGAAATGTAAGTTCTCTAGGTGTACCTACTCTAAATTTATCAACAGTAGGTGAGGAAAAGGATTTCATTCAAAATGACCAAGTAAAAGCATTTGTATTCTATTCTTCTTCCTAATGTTAACTGAATATAACAAAAAGAATAAAGAATAACGAAGAAATCTTTTAACTTAAGTGAAATGAGGAGAAAACAGTAATCCCACGCCTCAGATCATGAGAAGAGCTGCCAAACATTGTGAACATTGAAGCAAATTGAGAAGTGTGCAAATATCTACAGATTTTAAACACAGCAGAGCTCTCACATGGTAGGTAGTAAGGGGACTACAAAGTCTCAGGCAAGGCAAAGCTGCAGGGAAAGACACAGATGTACCTTTTTTTTTTTTTTTTTTTTTTTTTTTGCAGAAAAGAGTGGCAAGAAGCAGCAGAGTACAGGAGGTAGTATATAGAGCCATCTCCTTGGTCTCAGTTGGTGGAAAGCAGCTGAAGAGTAGTAAATACTGAATCACAATGCAGACATATGAGAGCTTAACACTCTCCCCTTCTCTAATTCTGCTCCCCAACCCTACTGGCTTCATTACAGTTCTTCAGCCATGTGAAGCACAATCTTACTTCAAGCCTTTCGGTTTTAATTGTTCCTTAGCCTGGAATTTTATTCCCCTAGAAATTCTTAGGGATTGCTCCCTCATTCATTCAGGTTTCTGTTCTGGTGTGAATCCCTCAGAGAAACGTTCCTTGAGCATGCAGACTGAAACAGCAACCCTAGGAATATTATATTTTCAAAGCTCACTGAATTTTTTTCATAACCGTCAGACATAATTGATTTCTTTGTTTATTTTTTTCTCTCTCTCATGAAAATCTAAACTCCAAAAGGACACAGACTTTAGCAGGCTTCTGTTCTTCCTCTACATTCTTAGCATCTAAAACATTGCCAGACACATAGTGGTTGCTTAATAAATATTTGTTGAATAAATTATTCAGCAAACAGTAGACAACACAGAGTTCCTGTGCCCAGTATAAACTGGGAGATCTATATGAGAGGCTTAAGAGACATTATCAGCCAATAGCAATAAGTGGTCTTTATTTTGAACCTGATTCATATAAAATATCTATAAAAATCAACTATGTCATTTATGAGATTTTGAACTCATCAAATATTGGATATTTGATATTAACAAAATGATGGTTACTAGTTTTAGTGACCTTTAAAATACTTTTTAACAAGTATTTTAAACCCTTCAATATACTTTAAAAAGTATTTAGTAATACCTTTTTTTAGAGTCCTTTTTTTTGGAGATTCTTATACACATGCGCGCGCGCACACACACACTTTATAACAGATTATATAATGTCTGAATTTTGATTCAAAATAAGTTTAAATTTCTGACTGTTAAAGAATAACTTAAAAATGTATATATATGTAATAGAGGATGTTGATTGTAATGCTACATTTAGATCCCATGAATACATTCCAAAGCCTGATATATTATTTTATTTAAAACTGTCAATGCTTATAATGCCATCCTTTGTAACTCTTTAAACTCAGGTTGAAATATCAACCTAAAAATAGTAAAGATTCTGACTTATGTGAGGGATTGCATACAAAAAAAATTTGAAGGCCATTTTTCTAAATTACCTTTAGATAGTTTCTGTTTCCAGGGTTATTCTCTGCTGTACTTTCCAGGAAAGATTAGTTGTACTGTTATTGATGTGAACTGAAGGTCTGTCCCAATTTGACTTTTTAATGCCTGGAGAGAAATGAATGTAGTGCTCAAAGATTATGCAGTTGCCACTTAAAATACTCTAGAACCATCATAGACTTTAGAGATGCATTTATGCTTCCCTAAAAACAAAAAGTAGAGTTTCCATAAGCAAAATGTCTAGTGAGTTCTCCTGTTTTCTGCTTTTTCATTCTGTAATCTAATGCAGGTTCCCTAATCACTGAAAGGAGGTGAACAGTTTTTCTTCCCCATTATATAATTTTATATTATATAATGGTGGTTCATACATAATAAATACTTTCAAATTATTAATTAGGCTTTTCTTATGTTTTTCATGGTGTTCTGCGGAATCTGTAGATTCTTCTGGATTAGGTGATTTATGTGCCTAGTTTGAAATAAATTTCAATTAAATAGTGTATTCTTAAAATGACATTCTGTTGTGTATAGTTTTTTAGTTGTAAAGTCATATTTTTAATGCATTAAAATTAATTTGTAAATGAATATTTCATGGTGTACACCTGAAAGATAATAA
>NW_012102954.1:2409307-2429249 GCF_000951045.1 Mandrillus leucophaeus | reverse complement strand
GAAAACAGTAATCCCACGCCTCAGATCATGAGAAGAGCTGCCAAACATTGTGAACATTGAAGCAAATTGAGAAGTGTGCAAATATCTACAGATTTTAAACACAGCAGAGCTCTCACATGGTAGGTAGTAAGGGGACTACAAAGTCTCAGGCAAGGCAAAGCTGCAGGGAAAGACACAGATGTACCTTTTTTTTTTTTTTTTTTTTTTTTTTTGCAGAAAAGAGTGGCAAGAAGCAGCAGAGTACAGGAGGTAGTATATAGAGCCATCTCCTTGGTCTCAGTTGGTGGAAAGCAGCTGAAGAGTAGTAAATACTGAATCACAATGCAGACATATGAGAGCTTAACACTCTCCCCTTCTCTAATTCTGCTCCCCAACCCTACTGGCTTCATTACAGTTCTTCAGCCATGTGAAGCACAATCTTACTTCAAGCCTTTCGGTTTTAATTGTTCCTTAGCCTGGAATTTTATTCCCCTAGAAATTCTTAGGGATTGCTCCCTCATTCATTCAGGTTTCTGTTCTGGTGTGAATCCCTCAGAGAAACGTTCCTTGAGCATGCAGACTGAAACAGCAACCCTAGGAATATTATATTTTCAAAGCTCACTGAATTTTTTTCATAACCGTCAGACATAATTGATTTCTTTGTTTATTTTTTTCTCTCTCTCATGAAAATCTAAACTCCAAAAGGACACAGACTTTAGCAGGCTTCTGTTCTTCCTCTACATTCTTAGCATCTAAAACATTGCCAGACACATAGTGGTTGCTTAATAAATATTTGTTGAATAAATTATTCAGCAAACAGTAGACAACACAGAGTTCCTGTGCCCAGTATAAACTGGGAGATCTATATGAGAGGCTTAAGAGACATTATCAGCCAATAGCAATAAGTGGTCTTTATTTTGAACCTGATTCATATAAAATATCTATAAAAATCAACTATGTCATTTATGAGATTTTGAACTCATCAAATATTGGATATTTGATATTAACAAAATGATGGTTACTAGTTTTAGTGACCTTTAAAATACTTTTTAACAAGTATTTTAAACCCTTCAATATACTTTAAAAAGTATTTAGTAATACCTTTTTTTAGAGTCCTTTTTTTTGGAGATTCTTATACACATGCGCGCGCGCACACACACACTTTATAACAGATTATATAATGTCTGAATTTTGATTCAAAATAAGTTTAAATTTCTGACTGTTAAAGAATAACTTAAAAATGTATATATATGTAATAGAGGATGTTGATTGTAATGCTACATTTAGATCCCATGAATACATTCCAAAGCCTGATATATTATTTTATTTAAAACTGTCAATGCTTATAATGCCATCCTTTGTAACTCTTTAAACTCAGGTTGAAATATCAACCTAAAAATAGTAAAGATTCTGACTTATGTGAGGGATTGCATACAAAAAAAATTTGAAGGCCATTTTTCTAAATTACCTTTAGATAGTTTCTGTTTCCAGGGTTATTCTCTGCTGTACTTTCCAGGAAAGATTAGTTGTACTGTTATTGATGTGAACTGAAGGTCTGTCCCAATTTGACTTTTTAATGCCTGGAGAGAAATGAATGTAGTGCTCAAAGATTATGCAGTTGCCACTTAAAATACTCTAGAACCATCATAGACTTTAGAGATGCATTTATGCTTCCCTAAAAACAAAAAGTAGAGTTTCCATAAGCAAAATGTCTAGTGAGTTCTCCTGTTTTCTGCTTTTTCATTCTGTAATCTAATGCAGGTTCCCTAATCACTGAAAGGAGGTGAACAGTTTTTCTTCCCCATTATATAATTTTATATTATATAATGGTGGTTCATACATAATAAATACTTTCAAATTATTAATTAGGCTTTTCTTATGTTTTTCATGGTGTTCTGCGGAATCTGTAGATTCTTCTGGATTAGGTGATTTATGTGCCTAGTTTGAAATAAATTTCAATTAAATAGTGTATTCTTAAAATGACATTCTGTTGTGTATAGTTTTTTAGTTGTAAAGTCATATTTTTAATGCATTAAAATTAATTTGTAAATGAATATTTCATGGTGTACACCTGAAAGATAATAAAGATAATAAGGGTTTTTTTTTTTTTGGTTGAAAATAAAAAATGCTTATGTATGTGTAGCACTATGAGTCAGTCAGGATTTAGTTGCAGAGAATAGAATCTGTTCTAGCAGTTTACGCAGGAAAATACTTATTACATGGCATTAGTGGCTTACAAAATCATGGAGGAGAGGAAAGGGCAGACAAAACAGATTTTGGACTCATGGTTAAATTTAAAAACATCTCCCAGTGGTATACCTCAACACTGGTTTCTAAGGGAGCTGCGGCTGTCGGTGTGGATTAGGAGACTGTTGTAGGGTGGCAAACTATGGCCTTCAGGCAAAATCTGGCCTATCACCTGCTTGTCTATGTCTTACAGACTAAGAATGGTTGTTATATTTTTAAATATTTGAAAAAAATCAAAGGAAAAATAATGTTTTATGACACTTAAAAATTAATAAATTCACAATCGGCACAGTGGTGGGCACCTGTAGTGTAGTCTTAGCTACTTGGGAGGCCAAGGTGGGAGGAGAATTGCTTTAGGCCAGGCATTTGAGAATATCCTGGACAACATAGCAAAATACTTTCTTAAATTAAAAATGAAAAAAATGTGAAATTCAAATGTCAGCGTTTATTTGAACACAGCAATACATGCTCACTTACCTATTATATATGGCTGCTTTCACACTACAGTGGCAGTGTTAAGTAGTTGTAACAAAAACCGCATGGCAAAATATTTGGTATCTGACCCTTAACTGAGAAAGTTCTCAACCCCTGCTCTAGAACACATAGTTCAATGCCATTGCAAAAAGCTGCCTCTACTGCTGCTTGCTCCAGTCATACTATAACTATTATGACCAGGCAAATAGATGTGACATGCACTGCCTCCCAGCAGCCAGCAGGATAATTACTGGGTACTGGGATCTCTGTCCAACACTTCAGCTAAAAAATGTATGTATATCATGGACAGTGTGGTCTCTGCTTCACTTCTCCTTTTCAAAGCTTAGGCAAGGCCATGTGCGGTGGCTCACGCCTGTAATCCCAGCACTTTGGGAGGCCAAGGCAGGTGGATATCTTGAGCTCAAGAGTTCAAGACCAGCCTGGGCAACAGAGCAAAACTCTGTCTCTGCAAAAAATACAAAAATTAGCTGGACATGGTGATATGCACCTGTAGTACCACCTACTCAGGAGACTGAGGCAGGATGATTGCCTGAGTCTGGAAGGTTGAGGATGAAGTGAGCCATGGTCGTGTCACTGTACTCCAGTGCGAGTTACAGTGAGACACTATTTGAAAAAAAAAAAGCTGGGGCAAGTAAGTTTGATTGGCTGAACCTAAATTGCAACGAGAACTATTTGCAAAGGAGTCTGTGTAAACCTTGCTTACTTTGTTTTATGGCCTCTGTAATACGTGAAAGCCCATTACAGGAGCAAGGTATGATGGATCTTGAGCTGCAGTCCCTACCACATTTATCATATACTGGCTGTAAGAATGTGGAACATACTCTTTGTTTATTAAAATGATTAATTTTTTTTCTTAATTCCAATTCAAAGTCATTGGTTGGTTTTGCAGTAACCAATGCCAATCATGTCATAACTAAACATTGATTGCCTTCCATGTGGTAGTCATATCACATGTATTCTGACTGTCTTTTCTTACAGCATTGTAAAGCCACTGTCATACTCATCTCCATTTACTATTAAGGAAAATGTAGCTTAGGGTAGTTTGATTTACTTTTCCTGAGGTCACATAGATAGTGAATGGAGGAACAGAATTTGAAATTCGTATCTGCCTGACTCCAGAACTTTTTTACTGCCAGCTATTCTTGCTAGTCTATTGCTTGTCCCTGTAATGCAGCATTTTTGTGAATCAAACCAGAATTTTTTTAATCACATATTGAGGTTGTTTAAACATTGTTTCTTAGTTTCATTGCCTTTACAGAAATTTCAATCTGTCTTTATTTCTTCTTCGGTAAAAGGGAACTAATCAATTTTGTATTCTGTTTTTGCATAATGATTCATAGTTTAATGCAAAAGGTCTCTGCGAATGTGTAATATCATGCACAAAATATATTGCTTAGACAAAAAACTGTAGACATTTTAGTATTGATAATATTATGCATTTATGTTTTATGAGGAATACATGTATAAGCTTCAAGCACAATATTCACTGGAGGGAATAAAAATTTGCTCTTAGCACCCTGACAAGGAATAGAGACATTGCTTTTAAAGTAGTAGAATATGATAAATCAGGCCAATCAGGTAAGGAATCAGGGATACACTTTCTGTGAGAATATTTTGGTGAAAAAATATTTTTACTTTACATCATTAGTCACAATATCTGAACTTTTTGAAGTAGTCTAAGTATTTTCAAGGCAAGGCCTTTGGGGAAAAAATAAAAGTATAAAATCAGTGTTTAGAGAGGAAAAGAGAAGTAAAGAAGAGAAGAAAAGAAGATAAAAATATAAGCTGCTGAAGCACTAGTGTGGCCTAAGCAAAGTGCTGATGTACTGACAAATTTATAACAACCAGCTAGCCAGGAAAAAAAAAAAAGCCCCAATTTTTAGTGTTTGCTGATTGCTGTGGTGCAAATATTCTCACTTTGGCTAGTCCCAAGCTATTTGTAGTTTGACAGCTGGATGTCCAAAATTTCTGAAAACTTAGCCATCAGCTCTCATGAGCTGGTACAAGCTGGATCTAACACATCACTATTTAGTTTAGCTTCAGCAGAAGGTAAGAACAGTAGACGAAGGCAGAAATATTTTGCATTTACATTTTAGTGGATATGCAAGATTATGGAACCTGTCTTTTTTAAATCAAAAGTCACAATATGGAAATATATTATTTTATTCACAGAAGAATAAGGTTAATAATTAAGTACTCGTGATATTGGAGTTTTTTTCTAAGGTTATTATCTCATTTTCTCATTAATAAAAGAATTGCTCAGAACTCATTAAATGACACAATACATTGCTGTGTTTAATTGCTAATAGTCACAATCATAGTTTACTATAATCTGGAACTTCTGGGCTTAAACAGTCCTCTCACCTTGGCCTTCCAAAGTGCTGGGATTACAGGCACGAGCCACCATGACTACCTCAACAGGAATTTTTTATTTGTATTTGCCTTTGGCAGATTCTGCCAAGAAATTATTTCCTTAATATTCTAAATATTATTCTGTATTTAACATTGAGGCATTGTGTTATGATTATGGCTGATTTGAATTAAAGATAGTGGGAGCTCCTCACAGGAAAAGAAAATGTAGTTTCATGTATGTAACATTTCCCCTGTGTGTCAGATGTATCTAGAGATACTAAGAATTCTTTGCCAAGATGCTGCTCGTGAGTCATATTTCTTGTCACCAGTCTGGTTACACCCTTGGTGGAAGATACACAAAGTAAACATGGGTTTTGTGGGTTTTTTTTTTTTTTTTAAGTTATTCGGGACAAAAATACTTGATCATTTTGTCCAAATGTTTTAAGGAAGAACAAATAGTACTATCTTTAGTAGGAACAGCTAGAAAATAAAATTGCCATTGCTTTCATAAGTAAAGTTACTTCCTAAAGACAAAGAGCTTCCACTTAATAAAAGAGTACTGGATTTGGAGTTACATGTCTTGAATTCAAATTTTAGCTAATGCTAGTTGTTGGATCTTTTTGGCAAGCTGCTTAAACTCTGAGCTTCCATTTTTTAAATGTGTAAAGTAGGCATACCATTTTGTGGTAGGAAATAAATGAATAAATTTTTGTGAAAATACCTAGCATTGTACTTGGCTATGAATCTTAAGGCTTTATTTCCTGGACAAAAACTGACATAGAGGCAGGAAATGAGAGTTCCTTAGGGATTAACTCCAGCCTGGGCTACTAATTACTGATGCTGTCCCTTTAGACTTAAAATGATTCAAGGAAAGAATGGCTAGTGTTTTCCACTTGGAAATACTGATTACAAGCCAATGGGCAGTAACTGGGCTGCAAAAATCTGATTGGCTAGAATGGTCTTAGGATAGGCCAGTGAAATTCATTTATTTTCTTCTGTAATTGACGATCTTTTAAAAATGTGCTTTCTTTCCTAACACTCTTCTTCCCCACAGCCCTACCTCCCTGAAGCTAGATTAGGTTTCCCTGATGTACTTTTCTCTACTCTTCCTGTGTTTCCCTAGTACATGCTTTGCCTTTATCATCCTTCCTAATCTTTGCTACCACCCAGCCTCTAAACTCCACGAGGTCAGATATCATGTCTATCTTAAATGAATTGTCATTTCCTGGCACATGGTGTAAATGCCACATATTCCAGGTTGTTGATATGTACCACTGTATCCCAAGCACCTACTCAGCATAATGGTTAATGTTTTATAAATTATTCATGATTCAGAATATTAAAGTGATCATTCTTTACCATAATTTTCATCATATATTCATAGGAAGACTGAGAGATTATGCCAAAGTTGTGATGACTCCAAAATACTAATAGGAAATTGCTGTCTTTTTATTAAAGGCATATCTAGGGTATTGAACACTACCAGAACCGTGTTGGTATTCCCAGCGTGACTTTTTTGTTGTTGGAGACCATGGGTAGGTTTGTCTGAAGACTAGAAGAAACTCAGATTTATTTTGCTATTAAAAGTTGTGCATTTGATTTAATATCTAATGTCTATTGAAAAACCAGTTCCCTCCCTCCCTCCCTTCCTTCTTTCCTTCCTCCCTTCTCTAAATATTCCTACAAATACGTATATTTTTCTTGTTACTTGCTGAGCAGATGAAATTTATTTTAAGGATTTTTGTGTGTGTGTGTCAGAGGGTTAAAAGGAACAAAATGGCTGTGTTGATAAATAGCTAAGAATCACTTTAGAAAAAAGTACATGTATCTGATTTAAACATGGTTCAGTTGTGCTCACATTAGCAGCACAGAGAAGATTAACATGGCTACTGCACAAGGATGACGTGCAAATTTGTGAAGCATTCCATTAAAGAAAAAAAAAAAGAAGAAGAGGAAATAAATAAATGTGGTTCAATTGAGACTAACTTAAGAAATGAATTGGTTGGTATATAAGTATTTAATTTCAATTGTTAATGTAAATATATTTTTATATAAAACAGTGATTTTTAGGGTTAGTTGAGCTAAATTCAGAAGTATTGCAAAGTAATTATTTTCTTTAAAGAGCTATTAATTTAATGAAGGACAGGCACAACTATTCTAAAGTAGTTAATGTTGTCTTTTGTTAACATGTGTCCTTGTAAAATATTTGCTTTCTGTCCATGTATTTTTAATTTCCAAAAGTTACATTGTAATATATTTCATCTTATTTTTTAATTTTTTTTAACCCATCACTATGTTTCTAAGATGTGTCCAACTTAAATGGATCTGAAATATATACTTTTAAATAACTGTATATAGTTGTGTATCAACTTTGGTTTGCCTATTCTTTTGCTCAGTGATGGATCTCTTAAATAGCTTCCAAAAAATTCCTGCCAATGAGAGAATTTCTTCAGAGTGTAGATATAGAAGAGGAATGCAAGATTCCAAGTGATGCAAAATTACCCTTTAGATCCAGTTCATTTTCTCACTAGTCATGTATGTAGTTTCTGTCCACATGTCTAAGGACACAGCATTTTCCAGCTTTCTGATTGTTGCTAATCTATTACGTGCAAAGTGGCATTTTCTTTCAATGTGCATTTCTCTGAATACTAATTAAATTTAAACACTTCTATGTTTGATGACCTTCCAGATTGCTTGTTCATATTTTTTGCCTTTTTTTTCAGTGGGATTGCTGTGTTTTTCTTTTTCTTTCTTTTTTTTTTTTGGTATTATTTGTAAATTCTATATTCTAATTCTTATCAGTTTTAGATATTTTAAATACCTTCTATTGTGTTCTCTCTTTTTTTGTTGGTTTACAGTGTTCCTTTCCAAGCCAAAATATTTAATTTTGAAGTAATTACATTCATCATTTTATTTTTATATATGATAAGTGATTTTGAATTTATCCTTTTAGAGTTCTTACTTGATTCATAAGAATATGAATATATATATATTTGCCGGGCTTGGTGACTCACTCCTGTAATCCCAGCACTTTGGGAGGCCAAGGCGGGTGAATCACTTGAGGTCAGGAGTTCGAGACCAGCCTGGCCAACATGGTGGAACCCCATCTCTACAAAAACACACAAAAAATTAGCCAGGCATGGTGGTGCACGTCTGTAATCCCAGCTACTCAGGAGGCTGAGACAGGAGAATTGCTTGAACCCAGGAGGTGGAGGTTGCAGTGAGCCGAGATCATGGAATTGCATTCCAGCCTGGGTGACACAGTAAGACTTCATCACAAACAACAACAACAACAAAGAATATGTATATTCTTCTATTAGCTTTATAGTTTACCTTTCATATTTGGATCTTTAATCCATTTTGAGCCCACCTCTGTATGTGGCTTTAGGGAGGGGTCTAGTTTAATTGTGTTCTAAAATTAGTGAGTTAGTTTCTCAGTGCCATCTACGTGATTGTTATATACCCTTTTCTGTGACAACTATCACATGTTTGGTTCTGATTAGATATATGAATCTCCCTCTGAGATTTCTCACCCCTACCTTGGTCAGTTTGTTCTTACATCATTCTGCCACTGATTTTATTACCATGGTTTGGTAGAAGATTATTTTCAAAGTCTAAAAATTATATAGTTTAATTTTCAAGTTTCATCATCATTGTTACCTGTTATGTTTCCTAAGTACATTTAAATTATGCTTAACACTCTTAACTAGTAACCATTATGATCCTTGAGATGTATGTATTATAAATTCTTGATCAATTTCTTTAATTATAATTAAATGTAATTTCTTCAGAGTCTCTTTTTTCCCCACGTTATTTAAATGTTAGATTTTGCTTTTCAGGAGACATCTGGATTTGAAATTAAATGAGTTGTTATCTTGTCTAAAGTCTGAGAGTATAAGTGTATGTGTACTCTAAGTGTATATTAAATGGTATGAAAATTTTTAAATCAGTCAAAAATTAAAAGCAAGTGAATTTTTTTTAAAAACCTAGAACAATAGTAAGTTTCACGTTAGAAATAGGTTGCTTTTAAAAACAAGTCCAAATATTTTAAGTAATCAACATTGGTGTAGCTCTCAATATTTTTGAATGACTTAGTGTATGTTCTACTAGGAACATAAATATATGCATAAACCCAAATCAACTAAATGTCTTGGAGTGACTCAGTTTTGACCATAGAATGGCTTTGTTTTGTGTAATTTCACAAAGAAAGAAAAACTAAAAAGTAATCTATAGCTTTTTGAGTCCCAAATCTTTGCATTCTTTGTTCCCTACCTGAAAAATATTCTCAACTCAAATTGTAATTTTTAGCATGTAATTTTGAGACACCACATACATGTATATTTTATTTCAATCATTAAATAGAATGTTATGTCTGCTTCTTAGGGGTAGTTTGGTCTTTATATGAAACATTTATTTCATGTAGTTTGTATTTTCTGTTTAAGCCACTGAATTCAAAAGCCTAGGTATTGGAAATAGAATAAGTAGATTAGAAACTTAACCTCCAAATGTTAAACCTCCTAGCAAATATTTCAACTGGAGGATTTCAGTTGTAGTCTTTCCTTTTTCCCCAGCTCCTTTAGGTGTTAATTGTAAAATGTAAAAGGAGACAAGTAAAATGAAAGTAACAGCTAGGTATGCTTGATCCTTCAGTAATGATATGAAAGGCATTACTTTTTTAGATTGTTCTTCAAAATAATGAGAGTTAGGTCTTATTAGGGAATGTTATAAAAATAAATAAGCCTAGGAAATAGTTCCTCACTGCCAGAGGGGTTTTGTGCCAGTTTATTCAAGGTAGTGTTTTATATTTTATTACATTGCATCCCTTCTAAGAAGATGATGAGACTTACCGAGAAAAAAATGTGGTAAACTGATTTACACTTTGCAGAATTATTCACTTTAGTTACTTATTTCCCCAGAAATTAGAGAAGCCACATATTTCAAATATTGTCACTGTTTCAGATAGATATACACAATATATTAAATAGCTAACTGATTTAAGAATAACATTTCTCTTCTGATTCTTCCCCAAAGGCATTTTTTAAAATAGGCTACATGTGATCAGCAGTGAAATGATATAATTAAGACATGCCTATTGGTAGTAATCATTCTTACGTTTTGATATGGTGGAAGGACAGAGACATGTAGTTTTTTGCTCTCCTTTTCATCTACCCCTCCACTCTTCAACTCCTTTAGTGAGAATGTATCCCCCAGTCATGAGAATATAAATACGGTTTTATATTTCATTTGTAGACTAACGCAAAAATTATTAGGGAGGCCAGGCGTGGTGGCTCATGCCCATAATCCCAGCACTTTGGGAGGCTGAGGTGGGAGGATCACTCTACCCCAGAGTTTATCACCAACTTGGGCAAGGTAGTGAGACCCCAACTCTACAAAAACTGAAAAAATGAGTACCAGCTACTCAGGAGGCTGAGGTGGGAGGATCACTTGAGCCTAGGACGTCAAGGCTTCATTGAGCTCTGATGATCAGTGAGCTCTGATCATGCCATGCACACCATCCTGGGTGACAGAGTGACACTGTGTCTCAAAAAAAAAAATTAAAAATTGTAAGGGAAACAATAATACTCTGATTAACAAAGGGTATAAATCTAATAACAAGTAATTTTTGTGTCCCTGATGGTCACATTACTGTCACCTTTTATTTTAAAGTATGTTTAAGAATTTCATAAGTTTCCTAATCTTTTTCATGTGTATATCCCTAAAAAGTGAATAAAGAGCAGATTATATATACATATAATTTAAAATAATTTGAATAGAAGAATTTGTGGAGAAGGTAAGTTAGGTGTGTCAGCAGGAAGATTCTCTGCCTCATTCTATCCATCCATTTATCCATCCATTCATTAAGCATCTTCAGTGTGTCAGGTGCTCTGCCAACTACTAAAAGTTGAATATAAAGAAACATTACTGACTTCACATCAGATTCATCTTCAAGGAGTGGTAGTGGAGCTGTGCACTTTTTGGAGATACTCTCCACAAATCCTAACATGCTTTTATTATACCTGTGGTATGTCAAGGAATAGCCTCAAATGGGACCAAACTAGAATATTGACTGTTGACTGAGAGCCTTGATGTGGATACTCAGTGCTTGTTTTTCTAGGTAATGAGGATTATATGTGAATTTGGGATGAGCGGATATGAGATGATGGCACAGGTGTAACAGGCATTCTTACAGAGAGCAAAGAGCTGTCAAAAGGCATGACTTCAAGTCCCATTCATACTACTTACTAACAATGTTTTGAAGATTGCATGAGATAATGTTTCTCATGTCCTTATATTCGAGTATAAATACTACCATACAAATGTACATAGTTTAAAACAGAAACAGATAAATAGATCTTAATAATTTATTTTATTTTTTTTTTTTTGAGACAGGGTCTTGCTCTGTCACCCAGGCTGGATTACAGTGGTGCAATCTCGGCTCACTGCATCCTCCACGCACCCCTTGGGCTCAAGCGATCCTTTTACCTCAACCTGGGACTTCAGACGTACATCATGCCTGGCTATTTTTTTGTATTTTGAGTGGAGATGGGATCTTGCCACGTTTCCCAGGCTGGTCTCGAATTCCTGAGCTCAAGCCATCAGCCTGCCTCACCCTCTCAAAGTGTTGGATTACAGGCGTGAGCCACTGCACCTAGCTTAACAATCTTTTTTTTTTTTTTTGTGATTGTAAAGATCATATTCTAATTAGAGGCCAATTAGGCTGTTTCCTGGAAAACAAAGACATTTGAATTCAGCCCTCAAAATAAAAGGAATGTAATTTGACAAACTGAGAAAAAGATTTGGTGAAGAGTATTTTCCTAAGATATGGCTGTCTTTCTTGCAAAGTACTTTCAGAAATAACTGTATTGCTTTATTTGTTTATCTTAATGGTATATTTGAGGTGAAGCAAGGGTAGTATTTTTTTTTCTTATTTTTTAGATTTAAGAAAATAATTCACAGGGAGATATGTTATTTGCTCTCAGATAACCACAAATGATTCTCATGTTCCCATGCAGTCTGTGAATGAAGAGAATAATACACAGATTGAAATAGAGGGATTAAAATGAAAGTATATAATGTAATATTTAGCAATTGATGTATATGTATGGTAAAAAATTACAAATCTTGAACAAGGCTATTAAATACAAATCTTGAATAAGGCTAAATTGAAAAATATCAGTTGAGTGTATATGTGACAAACAATTGAAGAAGCTCAGTAAGACTTACCATCAGGCCGGGCACAGTGGATCATACCTGTAATCCCAGCACACTGGGAGGCCAGGGAGGGCGGATCACTTAAGGTCAGGAGTTCAAGACCAGCCTGGCTAACATAGAGAAACCCCATCTGTACTAAAAAGAAAAATAGAAAATATTAGCTGGGCATGGTGGTGCATGCCTGTAACCCCAGCCACTGGAGAGGCTGAGGCAGGAGAATTGCTTGAACCCAGGAGGCAGAGGTTGCGGTGAACCAAGATCCTGCCACTGCACGCTAGCCTGGGTAACAGAGCAAGACTCTGTCTCCAAAAATATATTTATATATGGTTCCTTATTGACAAACACTTTAATTATTTTCAGATTTTTACAATTTAATCGAAGTTGCTTATGGACATTACTTTATACATCTCCTTCTACATATATGTGAGTTTCTCTAGGGTATATACCTAAGTGGAATTGCTGATTCGTGTGATCTGTATATGGTCAATTTTACTAGATAATGCCAACCAGATAATGCCCATCCATAAACACTGTTGCCTAAAATTTGTAACTCATTTGTTCATATCTTTACTAATTTGATATTGTCACATTTGGTTTTTGATATACAATAGTATATTGATTTCCTATTGATCTTGTAACAAATCATGTTCTTAGTGACTTGAAATAATACAATTATTATTTATTTATATTTCATTTGTAGACTAATGCAAAAATTATAAGGGAGGCCAGGCGTGGTGGCTCATGCCCATAATCCCAGCACATTACTGGCTCATGGCCCACATTACTGGCTCATGGCCATATCACTCCCAACCTCTGCTTCCTGGTCACATCTTCTCTCTCCTGACTCCTTCTTTGTGATTATATCAGGCTTGCTCAAATAATACAGAATAATCTCCCCATTGCAAGGCCCTTTACGTAATCACATTTGCAATGTCCTTTTGGCCACATAATGTAAGATACAGGTTCTAGAGATTAGGATGTAGTAGAGACGTCTTTAGGGGCTATTATTCTGCCTAACACAAATGTTAATTTGTTGTTATCTTAATTTGCATTTCATTTATGACTAATGAGGTTGTGTAGCTTTTCATATTCTTGTGGCCATTCATGTTTCCTTTTCTGTGAAATGCCTATTTGTCTTTTGTCCATTTTTCTATTGGGTTGTTTGCATTTCATTGACTCGAAGGCATTCTTTACACATTTTGAATGTGATGCTTTTTTGTTCATTATGGATGTTGCAAATATTTCTCTCCTAATTTCTAGCTTATGTTTACTTTTTTTAATTTTGATGTACAGATGTTAATTTTGATGAGGTCGATTTTGTGTGTGTGTGTGTGTGTATGCGTAATTTTTGTTTTGTTTCATTTTAAGACATTTCTTCCTTAACCTGAGGTTGTATTTTCCAACATTTTCTTCTAAACATTTTTAAAGGTTTTCTTTTCAAAGTAATGTCTTCAGTTGCTGTGGTGACAAGAACATAGGGAATATAAGCTGCTGAAAGTAGAGCTAGTCATGGCTGGAACAGAGAGAAATTCAAGTGGGTTGGAGTGAGTTGATAAATATTTCTTTGAATCAGTGGTCAAGGTACTGCTATATAGCTGTGTCCACATTGCTTGAAGATTAAGTACAGTCATGAACTACCTATGATAGTTCATTTTCTACTGCATGCAGTAGAAAAATCTGTCATTTCAAACAAAGACCATCTGGGAGAAGCTTCAAGGGTTTGAAATTGCATGGTGTGTCCACGGAGCAGCAGATAGGTGATGTGGTATGAGCATGGAATGAGGGGAGGGTTAGGACAGAAGATACAGCTTCAAAATTAGGGACACACCAGATTTTGAGCAGTCTTTTTATACCTTTTTATACCTTGCAAAGGTTTTGTCTCTAGCCCATTGCAGCCATTTTTGTCACTTTTAGGGAAAGTTGTACTCCGATGTGTTTGAAATTTTAGAAAAATGAATATAGCCACATTATTGGCAGAGTAAAAACTGGAGTCAGCATTCCCTTAGTTCCTTATATACAGTAGACACTTAAGGAATTAAATTTCAGCAATTGCTATTGTAGTTGGGGATGCAAACACAGAGTGTGCAGTGCAGCCTTTTGATTATTAGTGGTGAATTTTCAATCTTTTAAATGGATTTGATACTTAGTAACAGACAGAAGATATTTTGAGGAAGTTTTGAAACTAAAGCATATGAGTACACTGGGAAATTCCATTTTTGGTAACACATGATATATGATGATACTGATTTTTAGATGTAGCTTACACAATGCTCTTAAAGCATTTTGTAGAGAGGAATTTTTTAAAGCATTTCAAACCATGTCAACATCATTATGTATACATAGCTTTCCAACATAACTAATTCAAAGAGCAAAATTCATTTGGATGTGTAAATTTTGATATTTTGTGAATATAAAATAACTCACAATAAAACTCCTCATCCTAATTAATCAATAGTATAATCTGTGAAGAAGCAAACATCTATTTTACCATTATTATTTTTGTTGATGTCATTACTTTATTCATATTTTTTTTCATTTGTGAGGTTTTACCAATGTAATTCTGCACAATATTTTGCATTTGTCATTTTCCTTTCATCACTTTCAGGTCTTAACATATATTCCAGCCCCATGCAGTCATAATTTGTTATGATACTAATGAGCTGTTTTCCTCTTTGAGATGTTCCTTGTTCTCAGTATGTTGTTGATGCATGAATTTCCAGCAGAGGATTCTGGCTTATTGCCTTTTGTTTTGTCATCATCTGTTTACCACCCAAACCCAACTCTCTATTAGTAATTTTTTTCCTTCTGCCCTTGCCTTCTCTTAAATAGTTCCTACTTTCTGAATTTATATCAGTTTTAACTGAACATGTTTTAAAAAGTACCTATGGGGTACCCAACGATCTTAACAAAAATGGTCATTTTTGTTAGCTATATAATTGATTTTAAACCATAAAAAACAAAGTTGTCTTCTAAGTTTTCTTGTTTTAAAATAAACAGATAAGAAATTTAAAGAAAAAATTTGCCCCTTTGGCCTATTTTAAATCACCTTAACTAATCCTTGAGCTGCCTCTGAATCATTTATCTTCTAAACTCTTATTCAGCACCATTTACTCATTTATGAATCTTTCTTTTGTCTGTTTCTTATTTGTCAAGTACCATGTCAGGTATTCAGGAAAAAAAAGTTGAGTAGGATATGACCTTTGCCTTCCATAATCTTACATTGTCTGGTGTTGAAAAAGACAATCAAAACCACAGTTACATGATGTGATAAATGCTATGATAAAGATGTACACAAGATGCTATGGGAACCAAGAATGGGAGGCATCTATCAAACTGGGAGATTCAGGAATGCTTTCAGCCAGGCACAGTGACTCACACCTTTAGTTCCAACTCTTTGGGAAGCCGAGGTAGAAGGATCACTTGAGGCCTGGAATTGGAGACCAGCCTGGGCAACATAGTGAGACCTCATCTCTATAAAAACTAAAAGAATTAACTGGGAGTCTGAGGTAAGAGGATGGTTTGAGCCCAGGAGATGGAGGCTGCAATAAGCCCTGATCATGCAACTGCACTCCAACCTGGGCAACAAAACGAGAAAAACAACAACAAAAGAAAGCTGGAAAGATTCTTAGAAGAGGGACAGTTGAGCTGAGATTTAAAGGGTGATTCATAATCATCTGGATGTAGAAGCGCCAGAGGCGGAGAGCTCCCAGGAGAGGGCTCAGGGTGTGTGCAGGCAGAGCAAGAAGGCCTGCAGTAGTCTGCTCTGCTTAAAGTACAACAGTGGGGCATGAAGAAGGTCAGGCCTATGCAGTGACTAGATAATAAAGAGCCTTAAAATTTGTACTTTTGAGAATCACTCATACATATATTCCTTCAATTCTACTGTGTACCAGATACTTAGCTATGTGTTAAAGGATTTGGAGAGCACAGCCTTCTTTCAAGGAATTTATAGTTTGATGCAAAATATTGATAATTTAATAGCATGAAATTTATTTAAGCAAGTTGGTATCTTTTCAATTTAGAACAAATGATTAATGATTAATGTAATTTTTTATCAGGAGATATGTAAGATGTCCTACAAAAGCTTTCTTTAGGATGAGGACTAGGATCCATAAATTGTAAGTTTAAGCATGTTTTTTATGTTGTAATATGTAAGATTTTGTGAGGAATAGTAAAATACACACCCAGAACTCAGAATATCTGAACAGAAAATCTAGTGCTGTCACTTACCAGGTATATAACTCTGTTAGTTTTGTGGGTTTTTTTTAACATGTAATCATTCACCAACCACTTACTATGAACTAAGGATACAAACTTAAATAAGATTTGGTTTTCATTATTGAGAAAATTACTGCTAATGGGAATAATCATTTACTGGTAAATGTACATTACAGTAGAATAACAGTAATAATAGCTATCTCTTACTGAGCACTTGTGCCAAATACTAATCTAAGTGCTTTCCATGTAATAAATTACCTACTTTGTACAAATAACAATATGAGTTAGGTTCTGATAATTATTCTTTTTTTCCAGATGAGAAATCTTACACACAGAATGTATCTGACTTGAGGTTAAACAGTTAGTAAGTGATACAATTAATTGGGAAGCCTGTGTAACTAATATGTTATACTGTCTCTCTTAATGATGAATATTCTGTAACAGACTACAGTCATGCAGTGCATAATAATATGTTAGTCAACAACAGACTACATATACGATGGTGTTCCCAGAGACTATAATGAAGCTGGAAAAATTCTTGTCACCTAGTGATGTCATAAGTGTTGTAATACCATAGCACAAAGCACAACTCACATGTTCGTGGTGATGCTGGTGTAAACAAGCCTTCTGTGCTGCCAGTTGTATGAAAGTATAGCACATACAATTATGTATAGTAATAACACATGTATATAAATCATGTAATACATGATAATAAATTACCATGTTACTGGTTTATGTAGTTACTATACTATACTTTTCATTATTATTTTAGAGTGTACTCTCACTTGTAAAAAGAAAATGAACTGTAAGACAGATTCAGGCAGGTCCTTCAGGAGGTACTCAGAAGAAGGCATTGTTATCATAGGAGATAACAGCTCCATATGGGTTATTGTCTCTGAAGACCTTCCAGTGAGACAAGATGTGGAGGAGGAAGACAGTGATATTGATAATCTTGGCCCTGTGCAAGCCTTGGCTAATGTGTGTGTTTGTGTCTTTTTTAACAAAACTGTTTTAAAAGTTAGAAGAAAATTGAAATATAAAAATGCTCATAGAGTGATATAAAGAAAGAAAATATTTTTGTACCACTGTACAATGTGTTTGTGTTTTAAGCTACTTGTTATTCTAAAAAAGTCCAAAAGTTTTTTAAAAATTTGAAAGTTTGAAATTTCATAAAGTAAAAGAGTTTCAGTAAGCTGAAGTTAATTTATTATTGAAGAAAGAAAAATATTTGTTATAAATTTAGCGTAACCTCAGTGTACAGTGTTTATAAAGTCTACGATATATTCAGATGTCCTAGGCCTTCACATTTATTCACCACTTACTCACTGACTCACCCAGAGCAACTGCAGTGTTGCAAGCTCCATTCGTAACAAGTGGCCTCTGCAGGTATACCATTTTTTATCTTTCTACGGTATTTTTATTGTATGTTTTCTGTGTGTGTGTGTTTGTGGGTTTTTTTGTTTTTGTTTTTGTTTTTTTGAGGCAGAGTCTTACTCGGTAGCCCAGGCTGGAGTGCAGTGGCACAATCTCGGCTCACTGCAACTTCCACCTCCCGGGTTCAAGCAGTTCTCCTGCCTGAGACCCCGAGTAGCTGGGACTACAGGCAAGTGCCACCATGCCTGGCTAATTTTTGTATTTTTAGTAGAGATGGGATTTCACCATGTTGGCCAGGCTGGTCTCAAACTCCTGACCCCATGATCTGCCCGCCTCGGATTCCCAAAGTGCTGGAATTACAGGCCATTTTCTGTGTTTAGATATACAAATACCATTGTGTTACAGTTGCCTATAGTATTCAGTACAGCAACATGCTGTCAGACAGGTTTGTACCTAGGAGCAATAGGCTATACCGTATAGTCTAGGTTTGTAGTAGGCTGTACCATCTAGGTTTGTGTACGTACACTTTCTGATGTTTGCACAAGGACAAAATCGCCTAACAGTGCACTTCTCAGAGCGTATCCCTGTTGTTAAGCAATGCATGACTTTGTAACTAAAGTTTCATGGTAGGCTAAAAGGTGAACAACAAACTCTGCCTGGAGATTTGGGGAAGACTTCTCTGAGAAGGTGACCTTAGAGCTGAATTTTAGGCTACTTGGAAAAGCAGAGGATGGGCAGCATCGGTAGCAGAGAAAACAATATACATAATACATAGAGGACTGAAAGGGCCTAACAGTCTGGGAGATACTTTCAGTGTGGCAGAATTTAGAGTGAAAGAGGTGGCTTACTGGTAAATGATGCTGAAAATTGTATTTTAATTTATTCTTAGACAATAAGGAATCAACAGAGGTTTTAAATCAGAAGAGTGGTATGATACCTGCTTTGTGGTTTTGTTTTTGTTTTTGTTTGTTTGTTTATTTTTGAGACAGAGTCTTGCTCTATTAGCCAGGCTAGAGTGCATTGGCACAATGTTGGCTCACTGAGACCTCTGCCTCCTGGGCTCAAGCAATTCTCCTGCCTCAGCCTCCCCAGTAGCTGGGATTACAGGTGTGTGCTGCCACGCCCAGCTAATTTTTATATTTTTAGTAGAGGCAGGGTTTCACCATGTTGGCCAGGCTGGTCTCGAACTCCTGACCCCAGGTGATCCGCCTGCCTCGACCTCCCAAAGTGCTGGGTTTACAGGCATGAGCCACCGCGCCCGGCCTCTGCTTGGTTTTTCGGAAGATAACTTAGGAGCTTTAAGAGCAGTACACCAGGCCTGGGGCAGTGGCCCACACCTGTAATCCCAGCATTTTGTGAGGCCCGAGGCAGGTGAATTGCTTGAGTCCAGTAGTGTGAGAACATCCTGGGCAACGTGGCGAAACTCCATCTCTACAAAAAATACAAAAATTAGCCAGGTGTGGTGGTGCATTGCCTGTAGCCCCAGGTACTAGGGAGGCCAAGACAGGAGAATTATGTAAGTACAGGAGGTTGAGGCTACACTGAGCCCCGATCATGCCACTGCACTCCAGCATGGGTTACAGAATGAGACCCTGTCTCAAAAAAAAAAAAAAAAAAGAAGGAACGGGACACCAGTCATGTGTTAGTGAGATTTAGACTAAGTTTACTGATCATTTCAAAGAGCAAGCATTTAGTTTTATTGATTTTCTCTGTTATCTTTTTTCAATTTCAATAATTTCTGCCCTAATTTTGATTTTTTTTTCTGTTTTCTTTAAGCTTAAACTACTTTTCTTTTTCTAGTTTCCTAAGGTAGAAATGTAGTTTATTAATCCTCAGATCTTTCTTTTATAATGTGTATATTTAGTGCTTTGAGGGAATTTTTTTCCTCAAAGAACAGCTTTTGCTGCATTTTATGCATGTTGATAAGTTGTATTTTCATTTAGTTAAAAATGTGTTTCAGTTTCTCTTGACAAGTCTTTGGACCATATGTTTATTTAGAAGTGTGTTGTTTAGGCCGGGCGCGGTGGCTCACGCCTGTAATCCCAGCACTTTGGGAGGCCAAGGC
>NW_012102954.1:2406239-2408230 GCF_000951045.1 Mandrillus leucophaeus | reverse complement strand
CGTTCCTTCCTCCCCTCTTTTCTTGCTCAGGGTTTAACTGAGCATTTTATATGATTTCTTTTAATCCCCTATCTTAGCATATTAAATTTGTTTTTTGTTTGTTTGTTTGTTTGTTTGAGACAGAGTCTTGCTCTGTTCCCTAGGCTGGAGTGCAGTGGCCCGATCTTGGCTCATTGTAACCTCTGCCTGCTGGGTTCAAGTGATTCTCCTGTCTCAGCCTCCCGAGTAGCTGGGATTACAGGTGCCCACCACCACACCCAGCTAATGTTTGTTTCTTTGTTTGTTTTGAGACGAAGTCTCCCTCTGTCACCAGGCTGGAGTGCAGTGTTGATCTCAGCTCACTGCAACCTCTGCCTCCAGGGTTCAAGTGATACTTCTGCCTCAGCCTCCCAAGTAGCTGGGACTACAGGCGCCCACCACCATGCCTGGCTAATTTTTGTATTTTTAATAGAGACGCGGTTTCATCATGTTGGCCAGGATAGTCTCAATTTCCTGAGCTCGTGATCTGCCCGCCTCGGCCTACCAAATTGCTGGGATTTCAGGCATGCACCACCGCACCTGGGAGCATATTAAACTTAATGGTTGCCCTAGATGCCAACATTCACTTTTTACTTATCTTGATCTGCCTTCATATGACACTTTTTATCACTGAGGTATACTGCAAGTTTCTTGCAATAGCATTACCAGCTCCTCCCTCCTCTCCCTTGTGATATTGCTCTCATTTATCTTACTTATTCATAAGCTATAATCATCCAACACATTATTGCTATTTTTAAAAAATCAGTTATCTTTTAGATCAATTAGGAATAATTAAAAGCTAGGCATGATGGCTCACGCCTGTAATCCTCACACTTTGGGAGGCTGAGGTGAGCAGATCACTTAAGCCAGGAATTTGAGACCAGCCTGCAAAACATGGCAAATCCCCAACTCTACAGAAAATACAAAAATTAACTGGCTGTGGTGGTATGCTCCTGTAGTCCCAACTACTCGGGAGGCTGAGGTGGGAGGATCACTTGAACACAGGAGGTTGAGGCTGCAGTGAGCCAGGATCGTGCCTGCACTCCAGCCCTGGTAACAGTGAGATCTTGTCTCGAAAAAAGAAAAAAAAAAGGATAAAAATGTTATGTTACCTTCATTTATTCCTTATCCAGTGTTCTTCCTTTCATTAATATAGATATAATTTACTGATCCATATTATTTTTCTTCTTTCTGAAGAACTTTTAACGTTTCTTGCAGAGAAGATCTCCTCACAACAAGTTCTTTCAGTTTTTGATTATTTGAGGAAATCTTTATTCTTTCTTCATTTTTGAAGGATAATTTCATTAGATATAGAATTCCTAGGAATTTCATGGGTGGGAATTTGGTATATTAGGTTGGTGGGCTTTTCTCCTAATGCTTAAACTGTTTTACTCCTTCTCTTCTTGCCTGTATGTTTTAGATGAGAAGCCCACTAAAACATTTATCCTTGTTCCTTTATTGATACTGTTTTCCCTCCCTGTTATCCCCCTACCTCATCATGCTGCCATGATTTTCTCTTTATGTTTGATTTACTGCAGTTTGAATATAATATACCTACATGTAGTCTTTTAGGTATTTATCATGTTTGCATTCTCTGAGATTCCTGTATCTGTGGTTTGGTGTTTGTCATTAATTTTGCAAAGTTCTCAAAGTTCTTTGTCATTATTACTTTAAATATGCTGTTTTTCCCTTCTCTCTTCTCTTTTATTACTTTAAATATGCTGTTTTTCCCTTCTCTCTTCTCTTTCTGGAAGTTTCTGTTGACCTGTCTTCAATTCACTGACTCTTTACTCAGCAGTATCCATCTGCTGTTGAGCCTATCAAAGCATTCTTCTATCTGTTAGAGTGCTTTTGATTTCTAGCATTTCCTTTTGATTCTTTTTTTTTTTTTTTTTAAGAGCCCTATTGGTGTGGTGAAAGTATGGAGGAAGGGAAAATGTTTTATAATCTTGTTACTAAATATCAGTGTTTTA
>NW_012102954.1:2404718-2406189 GCF_000951045.1 Mandrillus leucophaeus | reverse complement strand
ACCACTGCACTCTAGCCTGGGCGACAGCGCGAGACTCCGTCTCAAAAAGAAAAAAAAAAGAAGTGTGTTGTTTAATTTCCAAATTTCCCTTTTAATTCCATTGTGGTCTGGGAGCACACTTTATATGATTTCTGTTCTTTGAAATTTGTGAAGGTGTGTTTATAGCACAGAATGTGGTCTGTCTTGGTGAATGTTTCACGTGAATTTGAGAAGAATGTGTATTCTGCTGTTGTTGGATCAAGTATCCTATCAATGTCAACTGTAGATCTAGTTTAATGATAGTGCTGTTCAGGTAAACTGTATATGTATTGATTTCCTGCATGCTTGATTTATCAATTAATGTATGAGTGCTGTCTCAAACTCTAATAATCATTTTGTCCCTTTCTCCCTTCAGTTCAGGTTTTGCCCTACATATTTTTATATTCCTTTTAGACCTATACACATTAAGGATTGTTATGTCTTCTTGTAGAAATGATCCTTTTGTCAGTATATAATGCTTCTCTTTATCCCTGATATTATTTTCTTATTCAAAAGACTACATTGTGTAAAATTAATTTAGCTACTCCATCCTGCTTTTTAAAAAATCTTTTATATTTCAAGGGTAAGTCAATAGAATCCAGCTTTCTTTTGATTAGAGTTAGCATGGCATATTTCTCTCCATCTGTTTACCTTTAACCTATCTGATTATTTATATTTAAATTTACATTCATATAGATACTATATTGTCTATAGGATTTGAGTTTTTAATCCCCTCTGACATTCTCTGTCCTTTAATTGTTGTATTTAGACCACTCACATTTATAGTGATTATTGATTTAGTAGGATAAATATCTGTCATGTTTGTAACTGTGTTCTATTTGTTGCATTTGTTCTTCGTTCCTTCCTCCCCTCTTTTCTTGCTCAGGGTTTAACTGAGCATTTTATATGATTTCTTTTAATCCCCTATCTTAGCATATTAAATTTGTTTTTTGTTTGTTTGTTTGTTTGTTTGAGACAGAGTCTTGCTCTGTTCCCTAGGCTGGAGTGCAGTGGCCCGATCTTGGCTCATTGTAACCTCTGCCTGCTGGGTTCAAGTGATTCTCCTGTCTCAGCCTCCCGAGTAGCTGGGATTACAGGTGCCCACCACCACACCCAGCTAATGTTTGTTTCTTTGTTTGTTTTGAGACGAAGTCTCCCTCTGTCACCAGGCTGGAGTGCAGTGTTGATCTCAGCTCACTGCAACCTCTGCCTCCAGGGTTCAAGTGATACTTCTGCCTCAGCCTCCCAAGTAGCTGGGACTACAGGCGCCCACCACCATGCCTGGCTAATTTTTGTATTTTTAATAGAGACGCGGTTTCATCATGTTGGCCAGGATAGTCTCAATTTCCTGAGCTCGTGATCTGCCCGCCTCGGCCTACCAAATTGCTGGGATTTCAGGCATGCACCACCGCACCTGGGAGCATATTAAACTTAATGGTTGCCCTAGATGCCA
>NW_012102954.1:2396225-2403458 GCF_000951045.1 Mandrillus leucophaeus | reverse complement strand
TTTTTTTTTTTTTTTTTAAGAGCCCTATTGGTGTGGTGAAAGTATGGAGGAAGGGAAAATGTTTTATAATCTTGTTACTAAATATCAGTGTTTTAGTGGACCTGGACTCTGGGCTGTGACCTTCCAAGTGTTTCCCCTGGGCTTTGCTTCCTTTATTCTTTCTTTGCCCCCTCTTCCTGGACCTCAAGTGAGACCAGAAGGCTAAAGGGGCTGGAGGGGAAGAAATGCCCTTCCCCCAGGAAAGACAAGTCTCTGATAAAATCTTTCATCCTGCAGTGTAGGCCTTTGTTATGGAGAATACTCTGAGAGCATTTCACAAGGATTACTCACTCTTCCCCTTCTCTGGTAGAGCCAGGGAGGGGATCTTTCTCAGATCTTCGCCGTGAAAACCTACTGTGATTGGAACCCTGGAAATTTGTGGTTCTGGCATTTCTCCCTCTCATGCTAGTCCACTTTCACCTGCCACCAATTTGTCCCAGTTACCATTGAGGTGTTCCTACCAGTTCATGACTGCAGAGACTTCTGATCCAGGTAGGCTGATTTTAGCTGTGACTCTGGACTTCCGGGGTTTGTTTGCCCTGCGACCTCAGTTCTTTGATGGGCCCAAGAAAAGTCTTTGAGTTAAAGTTTATCCAGTGGTTTCTTATGTAAGAACAGGAGATGACTTCAAAGCTCTTTACATTTTGGTGCTAAAACCCTTATTTTGTTTTTTATTTAACTTTTCTTTTCATATTAATACATGTTCTTTTATCGATATTCCATGACATGGATGTACCGTGAATTACCTATTGATCTGTTAAAGGACTAGATTGTTTCCAGTTTTTTCACTATTGAAAATGATTGTAATAACATAATGCGGTAATTTACATTATATGACATCTTTGTGATCTGTGTGAATATTTCTACAGGATAACTTCTTGTTGACTTATATGTGTAGTAGTTTCCATTTTACTTAGTACTTCTTACTGTCTATGAAGAGAAATCCTATTAGTTTTACCAAACTACTGATCAAAAAGTTGTACTTTGTTTTTATTTGCATTTCTTGGATTAGTGATTTTAAGTACCTCTTCATATATGTTGTGTAGTGTTTTTACTGGGAGTAGTCTATTTGTATTCCCTGTCTACTTTGCTGTAGGGTGGTTGAGTCTGAGTTCCATGGATATCCTAATTATTAATACTTTGCTGGAAGGACTGCAAATATTTTTTGCCTATTTGTTGCTTATCTTTTAACTTTGTGGTATTTTTGGCCATAAGTCTGTCTTTTTTTCCCTTTTAAAGATTTACCCTAAAGTATAAGTATTCTTTTTATATTTGCTGCTAATATTTTATTGTTTGTTTACATGCAAATCTTTAATCTATTTGGAATTATTAGTTTTTATTTATGGAAAGAAGTATAAAATAATAACTATATTATAACCAGTCTACAGAATTATAGAATTTTCTCTGTAGAACCCAGCAACCCAAAATTAGAAAAGAAGAAATGATGTGGCTGGATTCTTGGAGGTAGGAATACATGTTGAGAAGGTGTATAGGCCAGGAATGCAGGGGGCGTGAAGATGCTGATGAGAATTAAATATGGCCTCACCTCTGGGAGAAGTCAAGGGATAAATGATTCTAGTGAAGACCGCAGATTCAGTGATGAGAAAGGGGAATGGATTAAAAGATTATCTCAGAGTGAGATTTTGGAATTTGAAATGTCAGAAATAAATTCCTAATAATGCCAAGATCTGGGATATATCTGTGTTAGTTTTAGGTCAGCTGAAGTGCATCTCATTCCTGAGCTCACTCTCCCTGTACTGTGCCTTCCACTGAGGATAGTGGGCAGTGATTACCTAGCTAAATGACCTGAACTATAGGTTAGCAAACATATGTAGAATGCACAACTTGTCAGTATTATGCAGTCACATTTTATAGAAGTATTGTGTTATAAGAATCCTTTTGCATGTCTTTTATACAAAATTTTAGCATCATATGTATAAAAACTCAGAGAATGCTGGTGATCTCAGATCAGCTTTCAAAAGTTTATTCCATAATATAATTGAATTAGACTTTATTAATCATACCAAGTAACCTAACTGCCTTTTAACTATTAAGATAAATCTACCTTTAGGGCTTCTATTAGTGGTTGCAATTTCTGCTCCCAAGATAGCAGTGGGAGCTGTAGTAGGAAGGGTTCCAGAAAGGCGGCAGGGAGATTTCAACAGTTGCTGTTGTAAATTATATGTAAGTGAAGTATTCTTAAATGGAGGTGAGTTGCTTTTGGCTTTGGAATATGTTTTTCTGTGTGAAAAGAATTAAGCACACCAAAAAATGTTTAAAGAAATGTGAGAAATTGTGCGGCTCAGTGTATATATAGTATGATGGGTCCATAGACTAGACTAATCTTGTAATATCACAGTCTGGGCTAAAATATGATAGTGACTCTCCTTGACAGACAAAAAACTTAATGCTTCAGAAGGTAGAAATTTTAAATTCAAATTCAGGACTATATCTAAAACTTGTTTTTGTTTGTTTGTTTTTTACTGTACATATTAGATTGCTGGTTTATATACCCAGTTTGTTGGGAGCATCTGAGTTTTGCCTTTATCCTTCAAAAGTATAAGAAGTTTGCCTTTACTTTTCAAAGTGTAAGGAAAAATAGGATTTTCCAGAAAGATTAAGAAGAAGAAAAAAGAAAAACCTCAGTAATTGCTTATAATTCTCTGATGAAACTGTAAGATTTCACTTAGCCATGTGAGCTTACATTACATTTATTGAATGTAGTGAGTCTGTTTTGTTTCTTCGCTTATATAATTAAAGAGTTAGGAAAGTTATTTTAAGTTTTCAGCAGAGCTACTCAAATGCAGCTAGTTACTTGACAAATATATTTTAAAAATTTAGCCTATTTACTTGGTTTATACCCATCTATGATTTAAGTAATGGAAAACTGTTTAAATGATTTTGGGTGAGCAAGTTTAAAGTGGGTTTCTCTTATTAACATAAGAGATTAGATTAAGAAATACTATCTGGGTTTATTGCAGTAATTATCTCATTGTTATTTAAATAACCCCCTGCTGGCAGTCCTAACATTATTTTTTCTTATGAAACCAAATAGGGTTTGTATTAGAAAGTCAGTTCTTATACACAATAATCTTTATAAATATTTTGAAAACCCTTACTAACATTAAAATTAAGCAAAAACATTCTTCTGTGGTTTGTCCTCCTTATTTTGCATATCTTTTCTTTATTGCTTTGTAAACCTCTTATTCTACATCCAACTAAAAATAAATTATTCCTTAATTTTTTGTGTCATTTTGCAAGTCTCTAAAACATAGTACTATATGGGCCTATAGTATTTCCTTTGCTTTGCTTGTTTAAATAACTAAAAATGCATATAAAAAATTAAATGTTTCATGATCAAGGTGAAGGAATAAAAGATAACATTTATTGAATGTAACTAGTATGCTTAGCATATTACAGAAATGATGTTATTTAAGTTTTACGAAAAGTTGATGAGGAAAGATTTTATAGATGAAAGAAACTCAAGATTCAAGGGTGTTTAGAGCCTTTCTCCTGAAGTTACCTGATTTACTATATGGGCATGTTTATAAAGGTTTGATAAGTGCCTATTCTTTCTACTCTTTCACTGCCGAAGAGTATTTTAGACATGTTACTTCTTGTTCTGAATTATGTTTTAAATGTAAACATTTAAATGTAGCCAAAGCCATGGTTACCAGAGAGCAGGCCTGAAGTGTGAGATGTCCAGGTCTTTGATGTTTTCTACAAAGAACTAGACAAAATGCACACGCAGTGAAGCACAAGTAATGAAAATAAAACCAGATTTATGTGTTTCAGAAAACTCAAAAAAGATTATTTTCACATTCTGATTGTTACCTGATGCTAAATAAATAAACATGCTAACTAGAGTCACAGTTTCCAAGGATTTTATAATTTAAAATTGATACCTCAATATAAGTAAGCCTGGTGAAGGCCACTTAACTGGGAGTTGAAAGGCCTGGATTCTTATCCAAGTTCCTTTTTGCTATCGTACTTTGAGTGAGTTCTTATCTTGGGGGCTTCTCTTAAAGGTAGGAAGCAATCCCGTTTGCAATAGCAACAGAAAAAATGCAATTCATAGAAATAAACTTAATTGAAGAAGTGAAAGACTTGTACACTTCAATAAAGCGTTGATGAAGGACATTAAAGAAAACATTGATAAATAAAAAGATTTCTTTTGTTCATGATTGGTAGAGTTAATGTTGTTGCAATGTTCATACTACCCAAAATGATCTGTAGATTAAGCATAATCCTTATCAAAAATTCCAATAGCATTTTTTTTTTTCGTGATGGAGTCTTGCTCTTTCACCCAGGCTGGAGTGCAGTGGTGCCATCTTGGCTTACTGCAACCTCCGCCTCCCAGGCTCAAGTGATTCCCTGCCTCTGCCTCCTGAGTAGCTGGTACTACCGGTGTGTGCCACACCTGGCTAGTTTTTTGTATTTTTAGTAGAGACGGGATTTCACCATGTTGGCCAGGTTCATCTCAAATTGCTGACCTCACGTGAGCCGCCCACCTCGTCCTCCAAAAATGCTGGGATTATAGGCATCAGCCACTGCACCTGGCCTCCTATAGCATTCTTTACAGAAATAGAAAAAAAAAAAATCTTGTGGAACCACAAAAGAACCCAAATAGCCATAGCAGTCTTGAACAAGAAGAAAAAAACTGAAAGTATCATATTTCGTGATATCAAAATATATTACAAAGCTACAGTAATCTTAATAGTGTCATACTGGCATAAAAACAGACATATAGACCAATGAAATGGAATAGAGACATGAGAAATAAATCTATGCATTGACAGTCAGCTGATCTTCAACAAGGGTGCTGAGAACATGGAATGGTGAAAGATAGTCTTTGTAATAAGTAGTGTTGGGAAAACTGGATATCCTCATGCAGAAGAATAAAATTAGACCTTATTTTACACCACATACAGCAACTCACTCAAAATAGACTAAAGACTTTAATATAATACCTGAAACCAAAAAGTACTAGGTAAAAACGGGGAGAGCCTCATGATATTTGATGTAGGTAATGATTTAAGTACATAAGGGACTCATGCAACTCATAGCAAAACTCAAATAACCTGATTAAACAGTGAGAAAGCACCTAAATATCTAATAGGTGTGTGAAAAGATGCTCAGTATTAATAATCACCAGGGAAATGCAGATCAAAACCACAATAAGATATCCCCTCACACCTGTTAGAATGGCGAGAATGTTGACCAGAATGTGGAAAAGTGTTGGCCAGAATGTGGAAAAAGAGGTACTCTTGTACACTGTTGGTGGGAATATCAATTGGTATAGCCACTTTGGAAAACAGTTTAGAGGTTCCTCAAGAAATTAAAAATAGAATTATCTTTATGATACAGCAATCTCATTTCTGGGTGTATTTCCAAAGGAAATGAAATCAGTATCTTGAAGAGATGCCTGCACTCCCATGTTTGTTGCAGCACTAATCACAAAAGTCAAGATATGGAAACAATGTGAATGTCCCTTGACAGTTGAATGATAAAGAAAATGAGATATGTATGTGTGCATGTGCAGCCTACACAATGGAATATTATTCGTCCTTATAAAAGGAAGTGCTGTCGTTTGCAGCAACACAGATGAACCTTGAGAATATTATACTAAACGTGAAATAAACCAGTCATGCAAAGACAAATACTGTATGATATCAGTTACAAGTGGAGTATAAAATAGTCAAACTCACAGAGATACTGGTCAAGGGATAGAAAGTTCTGGAGATCTAATGTACGGCAATGTGACACTGATAGTTGATAGTGTATTGTATACTTGATATTTGCTAAGAGGGTAGGTATTACATGTTTTCACCACATATTTTATTTTTTGAATGATGACTATTTTAGGCAATGGATATATTAACTTGACTGTGCTGATTATTTCCCAGTGTGTATGTATATCAGAACATTGTTGTATATCTTAAGTGTATGCAATTTTTATTTCTCAATTTGTACCTCAATAAAACGTAGGAGAAAAAAATGGAGAATTTTCTCCTCACTCCGTTTTTGTGAGTTGGAATCAAGAGCAAATGAGATGTTCTGTAAGTTCCTTGAAACTCATTCTAAAAACAGGGAATGATTCTTGACCTTTTAAAAGATGATTTAGACCCCTTTGAAAGCTGAGAAATTCTGTTAGAAAAAAAATTTTTGAAGTGTTGGAGTATCATGAATCCCCTAAGTCCTATCCATAATCTCTAAATTATCAACTCAGGGTAAGGAAAAGGAGCAGAACTATACAAAATCTAAAATGTTAGCTAATTTATAAAATTTTCATAGTTCACTTCAAATTTAAGTTTTGCTCTGGGGGTTTCCAGGACTTTAAATACCAGCACATAGTAGGTTATTTGAATATATTTGTTGAAATATTTATATTTGGAAGACATATTTTTCAAGAATAAGATACATTGGACATCTTTGAACTGTACTAACTTTTGTTATTTTGCAGATTAACTGCTCATCCCAGCCCTTTGCCTATGTATTAGCACTGTTTCCAGCAGTTGGGCACTTGAGAATGTGCTGAGTGCTCTTTGCACACTAGTCATTGAGTGCAAACAAGCCATTGGCAGAGTTGTAGGCACAATTTGTCTGTCTCCTCTTCACCTGTGATGAATCACATCCTGTCCCCCTGTTAGCTACAGTGCCTCAGCATATGCCTGTAGTCAAATACGGAATTCACTCAAAATTCTCAAGGGCAAGTGTGTTTGAAATTCTTCTTACAGTTTTAAAAATCAGTAGGCAGATGTTTAGTAAATAAAACTCTAACCTTGCTGTAGTCCTTCATTTCTTAAGAAATGGCATACTGGCTTATGTGGTTCTGTAGCAAAACGAAAAATTTATCTCAGATGATGCCTGCTTTTCTGTGGATTAAAAAGCAAATGGCCCTTCATCCAAATTCTGCATACCCAGAATGTCCCCACCCTTCCTGGTTCCTTTTATAAGATATCATGTTTTTGTATCTAGACTTAGCCAATTACTGGCGGTGTTAGTAGTGGTTACAAAGGGGTAATGATGCTTTCTGAAAGCTTATTGTTATTGATTCTGTATATACTTTAACTCAGTGGTTAGTTTGTGTATTTTTTTAACTGCAGCCTCCAGCAAGGGATACATTTTGTATTATGACTCAGTATACATTCATACACCCTTATCTGAAATAAATATCATGAAACAAGTTATTCT
>NW_012102954.1:2355455-2391762 GCF_000951045.1 Mandrillus leucophaeus | reverse complement strand
TGTTGGAGATTGCTTGAGGTCCTCTCCAGACCCTGTTTGCCTGGGTGTCAGCAGCAGAGGCTCAGTTGAAAATGCAGAAATCACCGGTCTTCTGTGTCGCTCGCGCTGGGAGTTGGAGACTGGAGCTGTTCCTATTCGGCCATCTTGCTCCGCCCCCCCTATTTCACTTCTTTGAAAAATGCGCATCATTATCCACTAAATGATTTAACATGACTTACCGAACTATAGAAAGTAGTCTTCAGTCACATGATCATTTTCACTATCCTTTTATGATTTATAAGTTAGGATATTATTGTGTTTAATGTGCACATTTTAATCTATAATATATACTGTTCTTCAGATACTCAAGGTATACTTGAATTTTCTAGCAAAAAAAGTAATTATAAATTAAATAACGAAAAATAGAAAATGTTGTGAGGTTTTGGGGTTTTTGATTGTCTTCGATGTTTTGAGATTAGGATAAAGTTTGTTTTTTCATTAATTTTACATTAACCATTAAGAAGTCTGTTAATAGTAAGTTTTGTGATCCCTTTGTGTTTTTATTTTATTTTTTTATTTATTTATTTAAAGACAGAGCCTCTGTCACCCAGGCTGGAATGCAGTGGCGTGATCTTGGCTCACTGCAACCTCAGCCCCTCAGGCTCAAGTTATCTTCCCACCTCAGCCTCCTGAGTAGGTGGGACTATAGGCACACACTACCATACCTGACTAATTTTTGTATTTTTAGTAGAGATGGGGTTTTGTCATATTGCCCAGGCTGGTCTTGAGCTCCTGAGCTCGAGCCATTCGCCTGCCTTAGCCTCCAAAAGTGCTGGGATTGCAGGTGTGCACCACTATGCCTGGCGCCTTTATTTTTGAACTTGATATGACTAAACTAATTGGAAACATTGTTACTTGTCTGATTAATGTTTTACATTTTATACAAATTGTGGCAGAGTGAGTAGGAACTTCCAGTGCTATGATTAATAATTTGTCCTTCGGGGGATTCATCAAATTTTGCTTCTCTGTCTTTTCTGTTTAAAGAAGTAGAAAGATATATTTTAGACAGAATTTTCTATTTTGCCACTTTCTTATAAGCTCTTACATGCATGTTTGACCTAGTCAAGATGATGATGTTTTGACTCTTCACGTATTGACATTTTCCAACAGAATTAGAAGTGTGTCTCACCAACCAGCCAAGATGAACATGGTGAAGAGGATCATGGGGCGGCCGAGGCAGGAGGAGTGTAGCCCACAAGACAACGCCTTAGGGCTGATGCACCTCCGCCGGCTCTTCACGGAGTTGTGCCATCCTCCCCGGCACATGACTCAGAAGGAACAAGAAGAGAAACTGTATATGATGCTGCCAGTGTTTAACAGGGTAAGTCCAGGTTGCCAGACACACACCTTCCAGGACTGGGAGGCACTACAAGAATCTGAAGGTTACTGGTAAGCCATAGGCAGAAAAAAATGATAGGATGAGTTAGTTTTTAAGAAGTTTGCTGTTCTTGTTTCATCTTTCCAATCTGCTATAAAGCAATGTGACTTGATGTGAAACTAGTCAGAATAAACTACATTCAGTGAGACTTTTTGATTTTTTAACAGGTAAAGTGCAAACTGTGAACCATTGTTTAAAATGTCCCTGTTATGGTTGAGTTTTGGAAGAGGAATAGATTGTAAATTATCAATTGTGTTATTTCTGTTATCTTTTAAAGTGATGATTTTATTACACCAAATGGTACAACTGCCCAAGCCCTTTGTACACTTTAAAAAGTCATTACAATTTGCTGTTGTTTAAGAGATACTGTAAGAGGATGGTTATAGGCTATAGATAAACCAAATAGAGTTAATGTTGTAATATATTTTGTAAATTACATGTAGCAAACTTGTTGGGTATTTTTAAAATAACTTTTTTTAGGCCGGGCGCGGTGGCTCACGCCTGTAATCCTAGCACTTTGGGAGTCCAAGGCAAGTGGATCACCTGAGGTCAGGAGGTTAAGACAAGCCTGGCCAATATGGTGAGACCCCATCTCTACTAAAAATACAAAAATGAGCCAGGCATGGTGGCAAGTGCCTGTAATCCCAGCTATTCGGGGGACTGAGGCAGTAGAATCTCTTGAACTCGGGAGGCAAAGGTTGCAGTGAGCTGAGACCACGCCATTGCACTCCAGCCTGGGTGACAAGAGCGAAACTCTGTCTCAAAAATAATAATAATAATAATTTTTTTATGTGTATCAAAAGTTCACAAATACATCATTTAAAAAAGTCAGATAGTTTCACAGGCTTATAGGTGCTCTCCCGCTCTTCACCACTAATTGCTGTTGCCATGACGGGCTTTTAAATAACATATTTTTACTGCTGTTGGTTGTGTAGTTTTAATTGACTTCCTACTGAGGAATATGAGAATTAGCTTTTTTACTTCCCCTCCCTCCAGACAGTAACATACATACATACACTCATTCATACACGCTGCCCTCCTCATCCTTTCCCTATTAGTTATGCTGCTTGTGTAAGCAGTAATCAGTGTTTGCTCTCTACTGATAGTGGTGTAAATTTAAATTTATTCAAAGATGAACCTTATATGGTACTACCTTTATTATTCTATTATTATAGAACTTGTTTTCCTCAGACTTCAGAACTGTCTCAATTTCTTTCTCTCCATGTCTCTGTTTCTTGGTTTCCCTTCTCTCGCTCTTTTTCCTCCTTCTCTTTCTCTCTCCCTCCCACATTTTCTCTGCCTTGCCCTGTCTCTGTCCTTTTCATCCTGTGTCTCCCTGCCTTCCCCTGTTTCCATTTCTTTCTTCTTATCTCTGTCTGTCTCTCTATGCCTTTCATCTCTCTCTTCTCCATCACTGTCTTTCTCTGTCCTCCCATTTCTCTCTTTATCTCCTCTCTGTCCCTATTTCTCTCCCTGTCTCTGACTCTCCCCTTTCTCTTTTTCTTCTCCCCTGGATCTCCCTTTTTCCAGATCTATCTCCATGCCCTTGGCTATGCCTTTCTCCACACCCACCCCCTCACCCTGTGCCCCAATCTCTAACTGGCTCTATCCCATCTAGTCTCACTTCTTGTCTATATTATTTTCTCTGTTCATCTATCTTTCTGTATGAAATTTTCTAGGCTCTTCCTTTTCTCGTTATTTTGAAATTTTTTGTGGCTTCAGCTTAAGCCTTCTTAATCTGAAAACTTGTATTGTTCAGTCTGGGTAAATATTCTGAAAGATTTCTTTGAGAATATTCTCCCCTGTATTTGTATGTTCCCCCTTTTCTGGACCTCTGTCAATCAAACGTTAGCTCTTTTAGAGTAGTGTTGTGCTATTACTATCCCAGTTTTAATTTCCTTGAATTCTTTCTTGTTTTATTATTACTATTTTATTTATTTATTGTTTTAATATGTCTCATGTTCAGTAGATAGACTATCACTTAATCTCCAATGTTTACATATCAGTGTTCTTGTCTTTGATTTGCGGTGATATCTCTCTTCTTCCTCTTAAGGAACTAGACTTCTAGTTGTCTAATGCACTGGGGAGGAACAGTTACCTTCGATTTCTGGGCCGTAAAATAATAATGTCAACCTTATTGGGTTGTCGTGAGAGTAAAATGCAGATAACATACTTACAGCACTTAATAAGTGTGTCCCAAGAAATGTGTGCCTATTATTATTATTATTATTGTATCTATTATTGTTTTTATTACATGAATATTATTATTTTTGTTGTTGGGAATACTAGTGAAAGGGAATGAGTGAGAAAGAGAGTTGAAAGGGGGCAATAAAAGAATTGATTAGTATTGTCAGCTCAGTGAAGGTTGGAGATGATAAATTTATACTAGACCTTATCTGTACTGGCCTGTGTGAAAAAGTAGAGAAAGCAATACCTGATTTATTGAGATTGAGGTTTTTATATGCTGGTAAGGCAGAAGGGCAAGAGTGCAAGGAAGGTTAGTTCACATATCACCCATGAGCTTGTGTTGGATACAACAGGAAGAGGATAGAAACATTAATGCATTTAGAGAATGTACATTTCCTTGCTTATGAAATAATAGGATAGATTATCTGCCAAGAATGATAGAGGGAGGAGATGGTAGAGTAGGAACATGAGAAGAGGTGGGGAAAGGTTTAAAATAGCTCTTTTAAAAATGGGAGGGAGAACTATGGCAAGCCATTGTTTTAAGCCCTATTCAGGGAAGTTACTAATTTTTATTACCGGGAAGTTAATTTTTATTACCCGGAAGTTTGTTTTGTTTTTAAATCTTATTTTTGTTTTACTTTAATGTCATGATGTGCTGTTGGTTACTGAGTAGTTTGAGGTAATTTCCTTCTCTCAGACTTAGGAATGTTTACAAGGTAATGAGAATGTTTAGAGCCGTTAAGGGAATTGTTCTTGGCTATTAACATGAATTATTAAGTAATATCCTACATATGTATGTATCCCATGTATTTCATCAGTTAGGCTTCCACAGTCTACTAGACTAGAAGAATCTTAGGAATATTTGTTTTTTTAATAAGCAGATATGAGATGCTTTAATAATTATTCTCTATCTATTTATAATGTTTGACTTAGTTGTCTTACGTCCTATGTTATTGTAAGTCTCATTAACTATTAACAAATTCTCTCAAAAGTTTTTAATTGGTTGATTAGAAACATATGTGTATGCAATGCTTTAAACCTCTAATATAATGAGTGATTTGAATATCACAAAGATTCAGTAAACTCTTAACTAATGAAAAGATAGAAAGTTATATCTGTACTGTTGTGACTAATTTGAAAAATGTTTTAAAAAAAATTCTTATTCATTGGATATAATTAATAAACTAAAATTGTTCTTAGACACCATTTCCATTAAATTTAGAAATATGTAGCCATATATTTAACATTTGGCCATTTGTGCTTGAACATTCTCCACTAGTGAGAAATACCTGTGGTGAGTGAGTAGCTCAGTATGTCACTAGAGCCAACCAGTTCTTACCATGATTTCTAAAAAGGGATTGAGGTGTTGATTGTGAGACTTTGCTTGATTAGAGCTAAATGGTGAACAAGCTAAAATAGACATGGACACCTAGCTACAGACTAGTTAGACATGGACAACTAGCTACAGACTAGTTTTTAAAGTATGCTTAATAGTGTTATTTCAGTGCATCATTTTTGCCTTTGAGAGACATGGGTTGGGAAATGACATGTATTGAGTCTTTTTTCTGGGCCAGGTCTCATGCTGGGTTCTCAAAATGCCTCCTGTTTTCTTCATTACAGTCCTACAAGGAGGCTGCTGTTATCTTCCTTCTTACTGATTTGCTCAAACTGAAAGATTATAGTGAAGTCTGAAAATAGCAGAATAATATTTATTCAGCATTCTTAAAAATAATTAACCTTTAGTCCCAGAACAAAAGCTGACAAAAGAAAACATTTGGTTTAAACTTGTCAAAATGAGTAACATTTTAGTTGTCTAAAAATTCATAACTGCCACTGTTAATTACTGTAGTATTTGTTATATTTTGTTGTATATTTTTAAAATGTAATGTTTACCAATTAGATCTTCTGTAAGAAACTCTCCTTATTTTTTAACTTAATTCCAATTTATATTTGAGAAGCATGTAAATGTAATACAGTGTCCTTTTTAAATCCCTTACAAATTATCATTACTTTTAAATTTGTTGGCTTAAGAGAGAGGTCACCCAAACTTAGAACCAAATAAGAGAGAGATCAGAAGGCAGACAGATGAATTATTTTGTTGCAGCTTTATTACTTATTATGTAATACCAATACAGTTGATACTCAAGAATGTGGCTTGGGTCTGTGCAATAAAGGACTCGCTGAATTCAGCCCTGAAATAGTCATGTTTACTTACCCAGTCACTGGCAGAACTGGACAGTCGCAGGCCACAGCCAGAGCAGATGAGAATGCATATTCTTATGAGGCAGGCAGAGCTCAAAAGGAGAGGACGGGACTGAGTTAGGCATTCTGTTCTTCTCAGACTCTCATCTGATGGTCCTTCTTAGAACCAAAAAGAGCATAAGATAAATCTTTCCTTAATCATTTATATTAATTGATAAGAAATCTTAACTGATTTACCATATGAAATAAAGCAATTACATCTTCATTGTTAGTTTTTTAACATTGTTATTTATAGCAAATTATTTTAGGACTAATGATGGCCAATAGTCTGACTTAACTTTAGATGTAACACATATTTAGGAAACAAAAGCCTCCATTTTTAAAAATTTTGTAAACATTCCAACCTCTCCTTTATTAGTCATATTTAATATATTTTTATTGAATAGCACCATTCAGTAACAAGTATATATTGAGCCTTTTTGAATGCCATTAGACAACATCATTAATTTGTTTTCCCTGAGTGCCAAAAATGTTTGGTTGAAGAGGTGCCAGGAAATCTTCTGAAATCTATTTAGGTGGATATTAAAAATGATTCTTTTAAAAATAAGTCAAACCTTGCTATTTTTCTGTAAAGATGAACACTATGCAAAGTTACAGTGCTAGGGTTCATGCATAGTTTGAGAAAAATATAGTACTGAGTGATTAAGAGCCTGGCTTGAAATCAGATAGATGTAGTTTTAAATTCTGTCTGGATTACCTCCTGTTTTAAGTTAACTTCTCTAACTCTTAATTTCTTAACTGTAAAATGAGGCTACTAGTAGAACCTATTCTGTAGGATTTTATGAGACTTAAATGACACCAAATTCTTGAATAGTGCTAGGCAGATTTTAAATGGGTATTATATGGTAGTTGTTGTTATTTCTAGTGAATTTGCAAGAAGGCATTTTTGTTCTTCAGTACTGTTTTTTTTTTAATCTGTTATGAATTTTACGTATCTATTCTAGAATCAGCCCTTTTGAGTTGAATGTGTTACCTGTTCTCTTGCCCAACTTTCTTCCTCTGCAGAACCAGAAATTTTTTGTCGTTGTTTGTTTGAGACCAAGTCTGGCTCTGTTATTGCCCAGGCTGGAGTGCAGTGGTGCCATCTTTGCTCACTGCAACCTATGCCTCCCAGGTTCAAGCAGTTCTCATGCCTCAGCCTCCCAAGTGGCTGGTATTGTAGGCATGTGCCACCACACTCAGCTAATTTTTATATTTTTAGTTGTCATGGGGTTTTACCATGTTGGCCAGGCTGGTCTCAACTCCTGACCTCAGGTGATCTACCCACCTCAGCCCGCCAAAGTTCTGGGATTAAGGCGTGAGCCACTGTACCTGACCTAGAACCAGAAAAATTTGACAAGTAGTCAGTACTCCCTGAGAGTGAGCACACCTTCTGACACCCAGCTTCATGCTGCATCCTCTTTGGCAAACATTTATGTAAATGATGGAAGCATTGTATAGTTTCAAGAAATACCACTACTTATTGAAAGTAGTGAAAACATACCTAATACTTTTAGATTTAATTTTTTAAGTCAATCACAAAAACTACAGTTTTCTTTGCTACCTTATCCATTCAGTATTATCTGCAATGTCAGATTCATGCTTTAGTTCCTCTATCCCTCCAATCTTCTTGTACCATTTTTCCTCTTAGACAAAATGCCCCAGCTTTATCTGCCTCCTTTTCATTACTCTGTACCCCAAAATCAGTCTCACTTTAAGGTCTTTGCACAGCTCTGATCTCACTGACTGCAACCCTCTTTCCTTGTCTCTTTGGATTGTAACTTTTCCTCAGTAGTCAGTATCATCCTTTGGCAGCAGTGTCACTTCTTCAGAGAGAGCTTTCCTGACAACCTTCTTCCCACCCCAGGCATTCTCTTTCAGCCACCTTGTTCTACTTTCTTCATGATACTATCTTTAAATAATTTTAAGTTTAAAATCAACTTATTTACCATTGGTCTTCTGTGCTAAAATGTCCTGTGTTTCATGAGCACAGAAATCATATTGTTTTATTTACCTTTGTATTCAGTACTCTTCTAACATTGCCTGGCATATATACTAGGAAGCCAGTAAATATTTGTGAGTGAATAAACCGAATAAACCTTATTTAAGAAGCGGTGCTTGTTCATTTCAGATTAGCAAATATGACATAGTCTTTTTCTGCAGTACTGATTTTGAGTTGGTAAATTCAAGCCAGTTTTATTTATCTTGTGAGAAAATTTATTAGAGGAAATAAAGCAGTAAACATCAGGATTTGTGTAAAAAGTTACTGGCATTTTCAACAGCATATTATTTACCCAGCATGAAGATTGGTTGAATAATCGTATCTTACAACTGTTCAAGAAATGAACTAGCTATTGCTTTTGTTTAGTTGTCCTAATAACTCTTAGCAATAAAATACCTCATACTATTCTTAGGAGCAAAATATACATTGATACACTCTGAGTAATAGGAATATTATAAATACCTCCATTAAAAAGCTATGTACTCAGCCGGAGAGTTGGCTCACATCTTTAATCCCAGCGCTTTGGGAGGCCGAGATGAGCGGATCACCTGAGGCCAGGAGGTTGAGACCAGTCTGGCCAACATGGTGAAACCTCATCTCTACTAAAAATACAAAAAAAATTAGCCAGGAGTGGTGGTGGGTGCCTGTAATCCCAGCTACTCAGGAGGCTGAGGCAGGAGAATCACTTGAACCCAGGAGGCAGACATTGCAGTGAGCCGAAAATGTGCCATTGTACCACTCCAGCCTGGGCAACAAGAGCAAAAACTCTGTCTCAACAACAACAATAACAAAAGGCTATGTACTCATCTCTGAGCACAGGTGGAATGGCTATTCAAACATGTGTCTTTATTAGGCTTCTCAATTTTTATCAGTCTCCAGTTTGTTAAAGAATAGAGGTTTCTGGCCGGGCGCAGTGACTCATGCCTGTATTCCCAGCACTCTGGGAGGCCATTGTGGGCAGATCACTTGAGCCCAGGAGTTCAAGACCAGCCTGTACAAATGGCAGAATTCCTATCTCTATAAAAAATAGAAAAATCAGCTGGGTGTGGTGGCAGGCACCTGTAATCATAGCTACTCAGAAGGCTGAGGTGGGAGGATCACCTGAGCTCAGGAGATTGAGCTAACAGTAAACCATGATTGCACCACTGCACTCCAGCCTGAATGAGAGAGTAAGACCCTATCTCAAAAAAAAAAAAAAAAAGGCAGGAGAGGGTTATTTAACAGGTAACATAGATTATTTAACAAGTAACACAGGTTAATTCTAAGCACACAACATTTATCAAAATCTCAGCAGAAAAAAATGTGTTTGTTGAGGAAGTATTGAAAAGTACAGTTTATTTTTTGAGATTTTTACAAATTACTCATTTGTCAAATTATTGAACAGACTAGGTGTTTGGATAAAAGGATACCCTTGTAGAATTGATTTATTGTTTTAGTGTTTTCAACTCAATTTGAGGGAGGTTATAAGAAACATGTGTAAGAAACACATTTTCTATTAGAAGGATATCACATTGTTTGTTATATCCTTTTATTGGGATATTTGGAAGGAATCGTTTATATTATGCAGTAATCCCTCCTTACTCAGGGCTTTGCTTTTCATAGTTTCGGTCATCTGTGCTCTAAAAATATTAAGTGGAAAATTACAGAAACAAACAATTCACGAGTTTGAAATCTGACACCATTCAGCTCCATCCCTCCCCGAATGTGAATTATTCCTTTGTCCAGTGTATCCATGATGTATGGGCCACCTGCCCAATAGTCACTTAGTGGCAGCCTCAGTTATGAGACCTACTGTTCTGGTATCAAGCTGCTTGTTTTCAAGAAGCTCTATTTTTCTTAATAATGGCCCCAAAGTGCAAAAGTTGTGGGGATGGTAACTTGGGTATGCCGGAGAGAAGTCTTTCCTTTAAGTGAAAAGGTATAAGTTCTTGACTTAGTAAGGAAAGACCAAAAACTGTGTGCTGAGGTTTCTGAGATCTGTAATAAGAAGGAATCTTGTATTTGTGCAATTGCGAATAGTATATTGTTACAATTTTTTTACTTTGTTATTAATTATTGTTGCCAGGCTCTTACTGTGCCTAATTTATTACTTAAACTTTATCACAGGTATGTATTGTGGTAAAAAATATAGTGTTTATGAGGTTTGGTACTATCCATGGTTTCAGACATCCACTGGGGTCTTAGAACTTACTTCTCACAGATAAGGGGGACTAGTGTAATATGAGGAATACAAGTACTTCCTTAAATATATATATTTTTCATGCTAAGGACATTGCAAATGATGTGATTGATCAGGTTTTCTCTTCTGTATCTTTGAGCCAAAATTTGTAACCAATACATGGAAAATATAGAGGTCTTTCTGGTCTTAGATTTTTATTTAGTTTTCTTTTCCAATCCATCTCCCTGGCTGGGTCTTTTATTTGCTTGTTTGTTTTGTTTTCCTTCTTAATTTTAGTTTATGTTCTCATGTTCTCCTTCAGTGCTCCTTGAATATTCTCTAGAATTTGGTTGTGAGGGCAGTCAACATATAAATAAACAACCATATTTAGGGAACATTACTATAAAAGGCAGAGTGCTGGCTTGGGAGAATATGAAGATGAGTAAATTATGTTTTCTCCTTTTGTAGTGACATTTCAATAGGTAATAATTATATAAAATACTGTGTAATGAGTGTTAAAAGGGAGAGATACTATAATAGACTTAGAATATAGAGAATTTCCTTTCAGCTATAAAGAATATTCTTTAAAATAATACCTCAGGATACATCTAGTTATTTACCCATTAAAATACCATTTCTTTTCTTATGATGGTCTGTCCAGGTTTCATTTTCTCAAATTCTCTTTGCTGAACCCATACCCGTTTATTTTTAAAAATTATTTATTGTGGACAGAATACAGTGGCTCACACCTGTAATCCCAGCACTTAGGGAGGCAGAGGCATGAGGATAGCTTGAGCCCAGGAATTTAAGACCTGTCTGGGCAATATAGCAAGACCCAGTTGTCAAAAAAAAAAAAAAAAAGAAAGATAATAAGACATTTATTCTAAAGCTCATTTATATTAAAATTTGTGTAAAAACAAGTTTATTTCATGACCTTCCTATTTTTTTTTCTAGTTTTTTTGTAACAGTCTTGTTTTGTAAATTATTGTGATCAGAATGTAGAAATTCTGAGATATGAAATGAGTTTAGTGAATTCCGAAGTCAGCCTGGGATTTAGCAGTGGAGCTGCTTTTCACCATCCAATATGCCTGTACTCCATCAAAGATCCTTTATAACTTTTCTCTAAATTCTCAAATTAGGTTTTGTCAGAAAAATGTTGGCCGGACGCAGTGGCTCATGCCTGTAATCCCAGTACTTTGAGAGGCTGAGGCAGGCGGATCACCAGAGGTCAGGGATTCAAGACTAGCCTGGCCAACGTGGTGAAACCTGTCTCTACTAAAAATACAAAAATTAGCCGGACGTGGTGGCATGCGCCTGTAGTCCCAGCTACTTGGGAGGCTGAGGCAGGAGAATCGCTTGAACCCAGGAGACGGAGGTTGCAGTGAGCCAAAATCGTGCCACTGCACTCCAGCCTAGTCAACAGAGTGAGACTCCGTCTCAAAAAAAAAAAAAGAAACAAGTTACAATTTCTAACGTTTTTAGTGAGATTGATTCAAATTTTATCAATAATGTCTAAAATAAATAGATCTCATTTATTTAATCATTTCTTGAGCAAACTTATATGTAAAAGGAAATGTGGCTAGATATGTGATTTATTGAAAGTTGTGTTTCCAACGTATTAAGATTCAAAGTAACTGTGTAGGTAGACTTTTCTGGACTTGATTTTCAAGTCATACTACAGTTCAGAATTCACAAAATAGAAGAAAAATGTGTCAGTGCTTCGTTAACTATATCTTTTCTTATCTACAGGTTTTTGGAAATGCTCCGCCGAATACAATGACAGAAAAATTTTCTGATCTTCTGCAGTTCACAACACAAGTCTCACGACTAATGGTGACAGAAATTCGAAGGAGAGCATCAAACAAATCCACAGGTATTTTTACAGTAGCCAGCAAAAACTGATTTGTTTGAATGAACAGACAGTTCTGTAAAAGTCCCATTAAAATTAAATGGAAAACAGACCTTGTTCTCAGCACATTGAGTATTAAGTTCATTTACCCATTCCCTTTCCCTTTCTTAGAGTCACATTCTTTTCTTGGTTTCAGCATCTTCAACTCTCGAGTAGTTCTACTCAAGGCTACTCTGCCTGGACCACTACCACTTCCACCCTAACCCTTTAAAATACTCTCTGTTTCCCTTTGAACAAAATACAAATTCCTCAGCATGAAATTTAAGGCCAAGCTATCATCTGGTCTTTTTTTTTTTTTTTTTTAAGCATACACTGCTTCTATTGCTTGTTTTCTGTATTTCAACCAAATCCTGCTGTCTGTAATCTTCAAACATGTTTATTCTCTTATTTTAATTATTTTCTTAGAATGCTTCACTGAGGAAGGAGAATCTTTTCCTCATTTCAGTATGTCTAAATGTCAGCATGATTAAGTCATGCTTCCTTGATGAAATGCTTTTTGATTTCTTTAGGCAAAGAAACATTTTTTCTCTTCTGAACTACTGTTTTTCTTCTCAACCTCCTGGGTGGTCATTGTGCATGTTTCTTGATCTTCGCCGTAGACCATAAGCTACTTAGGATTCTCTGTCATCTGTAGTAGTTGCTCTCTAGGCCAGCTGCACAGCTGCCATTTTAACATCACTATTCACATTGTCCTGAGATGCCTTTTCATTTCTTTTGGATGGATTCTTTTTCCTAAATCCCTGATTTTGGTAGTGCATCTTTTCCAGCAGCTTCGTAAAAAAGGATGCAGGGGGGTTATCAGGGTTTTGTTCTGCTTGTTGTTTTAGACATACCATGAGTTAAACATTTTTTGACTATTGCTGTAAAAACTAGATTCTTTCCTCTTCTTTCACCTGACAACCTTTCAGCTGCCAGGACTTAGAACAAATTCCGTTACATCATACAGCATGATTATTATAGAAAAGGAAACTTATTTAATACAAAACCAAGGGTCAGTAAGAGAAAAGAAGACACATATCTACCACTCTCGTGATCTCACAGATACATGTGCTGGGGAGATGCGCTGAAACGCAGCTGTGGTTTACATTTAAATGGAGAGACACTTTCCTCTCCTCCTCTCTGTCCCCCATTGTTCTCCATTCCTAAAGGACAAACTCAAGAGTAATCTTGTTAGTGAAGAGACATTTAAACTGCCTATGACTTAGGCCATTGAATACTTGTTAGATATTTATAGGAGTTGTTTGAGAATGCTAGCTATGTAATCCAGGAGGTCCTCTTAGCAGAGATTAGAAGCTACCAGTTGCCTGGGAAAGTTGACGATGGGTTGAGATGGTCAGTGATGAGTGTCTTAGCTCTGCCCTTCCATGCAGCCGAGGATGAGCACTCAGGGTCATTTTGGAAAAATCTTGCAGCTGCATTATTATCAGTCCTCTTTAAGTAAGTATCAGGTTCTATGTGGGAAATCATTTTGTCTCAGAATTTTAAAATTTTTCTTTTATAATTTAAGTTCTTACATTGTTACTGAGAAATCAAAAGCTACGTATATTCTTGATTTTTTCTTTTTTCCTCTGTGACCTATTTTTTTTTTTTCTAGAAGCTTTTAGGATCCTCTCTTTGTCCCTGCTTTTCTAAAATTTCATAATAACATGCCTTGTGGTAGACCTATTTTTATACATGTGCTGGGTACTCATTGGACTCTTTCAGTCTGGTTATTCATATCCTTTAATTTGGGCAAAGTTTCATGAATTGTTTAATAATATCCTCCCCTCTGTTTTCTCCTTCTAGTCAGATGACCCTCTTAGAATATTCCTCTCATTTTCTTATCTTTCCTCTCATTTTCTCTTTGTTTTTTGACTACTTACTGAGAGAACTCCTCAATTTTATCATCTATCTCTTCTGTAGAGGTTTTTTTTTTTTTCATTTGTGACATTATATTTTTCTCATTTTAAAAAATATTTTTTATTTTTAAGTGTTCTTTCTTACTGGTTTCTGTTATTTTTGGGGTATATTTTCTTCTCATCTTTCTGAGGTTTCTTACTTTTTTCTTTCAGATTTTTGTCTCCCTAAATAATCTGTTTCTTTCAGGTTTAATAAAAAAGTTTTTTTAATCAATTTGTTTTTATCTTTGTCTTTTATGTTAGAGAATGTCCTTACATGTCTCACCCATGACCATCTACTCTTACATAAGAATGGAGCATTAAAAAGCTTTTTAATTGTGTGTGAAACTTGCAGCTGTGGGCTGCAACATAAGGTGATCTTGCTAGGCTATTTTTTTGGTGATCTTTTTCCTAAACTAAGCAGGTACTCAGAGAATTGTCCAGTCTCTGCTTGGAAGATAATGCCTGACTCAGCATTTTGGAAGCAAAGTAGGGGAAAGGTTTGGGGACCCTCAAGGTTTAGTATATAAGCTTTTATTTTACCTTTGTATGTCCAGATGGTGCCTGGTGCCCCCCAATCCACACTCCCTCTCTTATTCTTTTCACTGAACAAACAAACCTCCCGTCTAGTGCCCACATAGTAGTGGGGACCTTGGGTCTAAGTGCTCTTGAACATATTTTCCACCAATGCTTCTCTGTCTAGTTCTTATTTCCTTCTGCTTCCAAAGGTGCCTTGTGCCACCAATTCCTGAGCCTCTCAGGGGTTCTTTGGTAGTTTGGTTGCTTTTCTACTTTTCTTGAATTACTTCAAGATTCTAGGGTTTGGTAATCAGTAACCATGAATCTCGCTGCTATTTTAATATCCAAAATTTCATTGCTTTCACTTATCCTGTTCTTGTTCTTAAAAGTTTATACCTTTTAAAAATCCTTTTACGAGCATTTTAATGGATGTATTCATCCATTTTCATAGTCCTGTAAGGAAATACCCATGCTGATGAAATGAGGTATTCCCCATTCTTTCTTGAATGACATACTAGATTAGGAAAAAATTCCTAAAACTTATTTATACTTGCCTCTGTTACTATCTTTTTAAATACTTAATCTGCATGTTTGTAGAAAGACATTTTGCTACATTGGAGATTCATTTTCCAAACTCCCTTTATGATTTTACATCCATAGAGAAATTTTTTAGATGTAATGAAAGATGTCTTAAATAGAGTAGAAGATGTCTCATTGTTACAGTAAAAATTACACAAGTATTTTTTTTTAACTTTTAAGTTTAAAATAATCATAGACTCTTAGGAAGTTACAAAAATAGTACCTAGGATCATGTGCTCTTCATCCACTTTTCCTCATTGGTGGCAACTTATTACCTAGGAATTTTTTAAGATACTTTTTTTTCATATTGTGTAATTTCACATAATTTTTAGTTTTAAACTTTTGAAATTCATTAACCTTTGAATCCTATGATACTCAATTTAGTTTGTGTTACTTCTCATGAAAAATCTTTCCTGAGTACCCTGTCTCAAATAGGTCTTCTATCCTCTGTCCCCACACCCATTAGTATCTATTCAGTCACGTTGTATGTTAACCTTCATAGCTTTGTTATCATCTGAAAGTATTTGCTTTATTTACTTATTTAATTTTATTGTCTGTTGTGTTCACCCCTGTATTACTAGCACCTAGAATAATGGTTGTCACATAATTAGGTGTTCAATAAACTTTTAATGATTTTGGACATAGGATTTCTCTGCCCTTTTTTTTTTTTTTTAATGCTTTGAGAATCAGAGTAGAGTTAGAAGAGCCAGCCTTCCTGATTTTTAGGAGAGAAGAACATAATTCTGGAGTGTCTCCTTAGTCAGCCTTACCCTGGCTATGGGAATCTTTGTTTTTTTTCTTTCATTTTTCATTTAGAACATTGGAAGATTATTTTGGTCAGTGTTGTTATCAAAAATACATTCATGGAGACTTTTTGACCTATTGATTTTCTAGTAAAAAGTTCTAGATTTTTCAGGACCTAAGTATATCCTAAATCATCCAACTCTTACATATTTCATCTTTATTTTCTTATTTACTTATTTTTATTGTGGTTAAAATAACATTTAATATGGGGTCTACCCTCTTCACCAATTTTTAAGTGTACAGTACAGACTGTTAACTATACGTACCATGCTGTACAGCAAGCAGATCTCTAGAACTTTTTTTTAATCTTGCATGATTGAAACTATACCCATTGGACAGCAGCTCCTCGTTTCCCCCTCCTCTCAGCCCCTGGCCACCAACCACCATTCTGATTTCTCCTTCTATAAGTTCGACTACTTTAGATACCTCATATAACCTTTTATTTTATAGGCAGTTATCATTGAAAAGAATTTTGTCTTAATTTACATTCACATAGTTTTTCTACCAAAAAACAGGTGAAGTGAACCTTCTGTTATTCCTTTGAAGGCTGGTTATGTTCATTGTTCACCAGAACAAGATTATTCTTCCAGTACCCCTCTGAATTTATTATGGAAGACTTGTTATTTTGGGTGTTACCTAATCAGCACTCACAGATACAGACTTTTTTATCAGATTACTTGAGATATGGGCTGTAGATATCTCAGTAGGAAACAAGCTTATGTGCAGTTCTGTTGTTTACATCTGTCTGAAGTTAATGTAAATGGAAACCTTTTAGGGCATATCAAGTTGCAAAATGGATACATGGATGATTTGTTACACATTTAGGTCAAGTCACAGTCTCCTTGTCTCCCTTAATTCTTTCTTGTTCCTTTGCCTCCTTGTGGCTTTTGCTGGAAGTAAGTAGTGACTCAGTTAATTTGACAAAAACATAATGTTGTAGCCAGATTGTATAGAGGGTGTATCTTAAGATTTTTCCCCATCTCTTCTAGTTAGTTCAGCCAGTTCTAATTCTGCTTAAGTTTAAGAGCACATGGTCAATTTATATCAGCAAAGCAGAAAATTCCTACCTGCATAAAGTAGTATCTTCAGTTTATTATTAATGTTTTTGTTACATGCTAGGTGCCACTGTTAAACCTAGTAGTGCAATCCCCAGTGGGCGGCAATTGAGCAGTGGAGAGGCTGGATGATGTTGACCCCAGTACTCTTGTGGTGGGATTAGTGGAATTTAGTGAATCCCCACTTAGACAACCCAGCCTTTTTTTTTAAACAGAAAAACAGTGTGCCCTGCTGTCCCCCAAGGATTTCAAAGCCACAACACCTTCAGGTAATTTCATTCCCAAGATGTGGTTATGTATTGTTAAATGAAAAGCATGGAAGCTGTGAATTCTAATATTGTTTTTCTGACTAACTTGTGGAATTTTTTTTGGAGGGGGTAAGGGTGTTTAGGGCTTTGTGTCTTCATTAATGAAATAAGTATAATAATACCATTAATGTAACTCACCATCATCATGAAGCAAAAATTTGAAAATGGCATATGCTTTAAATGGACTTACCAAGGAAAACTTGTATTTCACTTATTATTAACATGTTTTGCATTCTGATTGTTTTGAATGCTAATTAAATTTGTTTGTTTTCTCTCAGTGTAGGTTGAGAAATTGCATTTAAGATTGTCTGCATTCTTTACTTATTTAATCTAATCTTGGGCTTTACTAACCTCATTTCTGTGTTTTTCATTCTAACTATATGTATTGAAATGCAGTGTGAAAGATAAAGCTTGAATCAAATGATTGACAACTCTAAAGATGGGTTACTATTAATATCTTCTTTCATTAACTCTTAAAAACTTAAATCATCATTTATATTTGTATTTGTTAAATATTGAAATTAAAAGATCCAGTATGTTTCTGACTAGTAGTGGGCATTTTTTCCTCAAAGTTTTAAGAAACCATTTGATTTATGGAGGTTTTATTTTAATTGTCTTGCTAGTATACATAATTTTTTAAGATAGCACTAAATGCTATATACTTTTAAAATGAGCCACTTACCTCATTTAAAATAAAAAGTGAGGCTGGGCACAGCAGCTCACACCCAGGTACAGGTAATCCCAGTACTTTGGGAGGCCAAGACAGGAGGATCACTTGAATTCAGGAGTTTGAGACCAGCCTGGGCAGTATAGCGATACTCTGTCTCAACAAAGAAATTTTTTTTTAATTGGTTATGCATGGTGGTGTATACTGTTAGTCCCAGCTACATGGGGGACTGAGGCAGGAGGATTGCTTGAGTTGAGGAGGTTGAGGCTGCAGTAAGCCGTGATCGTGCACTCCAGCCTGGACAACAGAGTGAGACCTTGTCTCAAAAAAATAAAAAATAATAGAATAAAAAGTGGGAGATGCCTTTGAAATATTCTGAATGACACATACTGAAATTGGCAGGTGAAAATAAAATAGTTCTTTTTTTTTGCAGTGATACAGTTATACTATTCTTTACAAAATACTAAAATGTATTTGTTATGTAAAGATAGTTTATTTTGTCGATGGAGTTTGGAATCTCCCCGTATCATTCAACCTCAGCCCTATCCAGATCTCTTTCACTGACTAGCTTCGTGATTGTAGGCAAATTATTTATCTTCTGCATTTCTCAACTTACACTATTATAAGGGATATATTAGTAGAAAATAACCCACAGGGTTCTTTGTAAAGATTAAATGAGTTAAACCCACAAGTACTTAACACAATGCTTGATATATAGTTAAGACGCAATAAAAAGAAGCTATTTTAAAAATTTTACTGCTATAGTGTACCCTCAAATGGAAGTTTACAAAGATTAAACTTTGCCCAGCCCAGAATCATGTGTAAGTCTTGTATTCAGTTATCTAATAAAACACTTCTATTTTATGTTAAATTAAAGAAAAAATACACCTAAGATAACCTAAATCTTATTTTCTACTTTCTACTTCTTTATGAAGTGTGTTAAGTATACATTAGCTTTTTGTTTTGTTTTGTTGTTGAGATGGAGTCTCGCTCTGTCACCCAGGCTGGAGTGCAGTGATGTGATCTCGGCTCACTGCACCCTCTGGCTCCAGGTTCAAGCAATTCTCCTGCCTCAGTCTCCCAAGTAGCTGGGACTACAGGCTCCCACCACCACACCTGGCTGATTTTTTGTATTTTTAAGAGACGGAGTTTCACTGTGTTAGTAGCCAAGATGTCCTTGATCTCCTGACCTCGGTGGCGTGAGCCACCACACCCAGCCAAGTATACATTAGTTTTTTACCCAGTTAGTTCCCACTGAACAAATTGAACTTACCTTCTGTTCTTTTTTTTGTTTTTTTTGAGACAGAGTCTCACTATGTTGCCCAGGTTGGCGTGCAGTGGCATGATCTTGGCTCACTGCAGCCTCCGCCTCCCGGGTACAAGCGATTCTCCTGCCTCAGCCTCCCAAGTAGCTGGGATTACAGGCTCATGAAACCACAGCTGCCTAATTTTTCTATTTTTAGTAGAGATGGAGTTTCTCCATGTTGGCCAGGCTGGTCTCGAACTCCTGACCTCAGGTGATCCACCTGCCTTGGCCTCCCAGAGTGCTGGGATTACAGGTGTGAGCCACTGCACCCTGCCAAATTGGACTTCTTTTCTGACAATTTTAAGTCCTATCATATATTACTATAAAAATTGGCAAACCATGCTGATGAAATTAGGTACGTATTTAGAGACATCTCTATTTACTCTTCTCTCTAATAAGGAAAATAATCTACTAAATTTACTTTTGAAGATTCTTCCAAGTCTGCAGTTCTATGATTGGCTGTCGTATGTATTTCACTGTTTCTCTCTTCCTCCTGTCAGCTGCTCAAGTTATTCCTGTGTGTATTACTTAGGAAGCCTCTTAATTTTATTTCCCTCTCACCATTCTCCTTAGCCTTCCAGTCTGTCATACACATTACTACTAGATTAATAGTCTTAGTATAATCCTTTCATCATCTCCTTTTCTCAAGAAACTACATTTGCTCCCTCTTGCCCCAAAAAACAAATACAGCCAGTAGCTTACCCTCCTTCATAATTAGGCACCTCTATTTTAAAAAATCACTACTGTTGGTATTAGACTCCACTTCTCAACAGTGTTCTTCTGTAATGTTAAGAAAGTGTTATCACAGTTCTTTGTCTTGATCTGTATGTATCAGGCTCATTCCTCTAGCCACTCTTGCTTTATTGCTGTGTTCTTGTTCTCTCTGCATCTTTAATCACTCCCACTTCCTGGACAAACATGTACTTGTTTTCCAGGCAGATTTAGCTCAAATTTCACCTCTTCTGTGACTTTCTGATCAGCTCCTGTCATAACTTTCCCAGAAATACATAGGTTGGCTTTTACATTTCTGTATTAACGATATAATGGTTTATGAATATCATTAAAACATTGCTATTTTTTAAGTTTTTCCATATGTAATAGTACTGATTTAATTATGTGCTTAGTAAATTTTCATTTTCTTGGTAGGTTTTAAAGAAAAACCTCTTTATATGTGACTTTCCCCCCACTTAATGACTTTCCCTTTGGTTTTATAGAGGCTGCAAGTCGGGCCATAGTTCAGTTCCTGGAGATCAATCAGAGTGAAGAAGCCAGTAGAGGCTGGATGCTTCTGACGACAATTAATTTGTTAGCTTCCTCTGGTCAGGTAAAGTTCTTAGTTTTCATGTATGATAACTCAGCGTCTTTATTTTATAACCTCTCTTGTGATTTTGTTATTAAATATATCATTATATCCGGATGAGATACTATGATAATCATTTGTATTCTTCTAACTCTCTTAAAACATTATTTCATGCTTCTCATAGCATCTCTGCCAGGAGTTTGATGTTCTATGCATTTTACTCGTAAGGAAACGCATGACTTAGAGCAGTGTTTTCCATCTCGATATGTTGTAACACACATAGGAACATAACCATTTGTGCCTGGGCTCAGTGGCTCACACCTGTAATTGCAGCACTTTGAGAGGCCAAGGTAGGAAGATTGCTTGAGCCCAGAAGTTTGAGACCAGTCTGGCCAACATAGAGAGACCCCCATCTCTTAAAAAAAAAAAAAAAAAAAAATTAGCTGAGTATGGTGGCCTGTACCTGAAGTCCCAGCTGTTCAGAGGCTGAGGCAAGAGGATTGCTTGAGCCCTGGAGGTTGAAGCTGCAATGAGCCATAATCACAGCACTGTACTCCAGCCTGGGTGACAGAATGAGACCCTGTCTCTAAAAAAAAATTTTTGTAGTGATACCATTTGTAGAGCATTCTGGGCAAACAGATGAACTATTTCTGACTGGTGGCAAGTAGCTCTGGAACTCTGGGTCTATCAGGCCCAGCCCAACATTTTTGTCACCCGTGTTAGGGAAACTCTGGCTCAGGAAAATTAAAAAAAAAATCACTGTTTGTGTAAAGTCACTCAGCTAATAAAGAACAAATTACATGGAAAATAGTTTTAAATTTGTATGGGAAATAAGGAAACATTGATGTTTTTAGGATAATATATATTTTCTTCTCATTTGATTTATTCTGGAAATTACTTTTATTTCCTCTAAATCAGCTGTAAGTATCTGTCATGAAATATGTTGCATGTGCTCATTAATGAGCTATTTGAATTACCTGATTTTTTGGCCTTTGATGTTTTGACAATGAAAGAGGTTTATTCAGCCTTCTAAAATCCAGAGTATAATTACCTACTGAAGTCAGTACCAATCTTGGAAATGTCTGTTGTCTAAGTTACAGTGGACTTTTAAACACCTCCCATCATTTAATAATGGACCTAGGTAACTGTAACATCATTATACCAGATGACTGGCCACAGCAGATACAGTGCGTACGTCTTAGTAACCATATCCTGAAACCTGTCAGTAACCCAAAGTAATTATCTCTTAGAATTTTCTCCTTGGAATGATCTATTTTCTTTTTATTTGTTTGCTGTGTTTTTTCTTTCTTTTTTTTTTCTTTCTTTTTTTTTGAGGCGGAGTCTTGCTCTGTCACCCATGCTGGAGTGGAGTGCAATGGCGTGACCTTGGCTCACTGCAACCTCCGCTTCCCAGATTCAAGCGATTCTCTTGCCTCAGCCTCCTGAGTAGCTGAGAATACAGGCGGGTGCCACCACACCCAGCTAATTTTTGTATTTTTAGTAGAGATGGGGTTTCACCGTGTTGGCCAGGCTGGTCTCGAACTCCTGACCTCAGGTGATCCGCCTGTCTTGGCTTCCCAAAGTGCTGGGATTACATGCGTGAGCCACCGTGCCTGGCCCTCTTTTTTTTTTTTTTTTTTTTTAATCTCAGGGAATTAGTGTAACCAACCTGTCCTGGTGTTCCTGAGATTTTCCAGGTTTTAGGATAGAAAGGTCTGCATCTCAGGTTACTGCACAGTCTCAGGCAAATGGAGCGGGTTGGTTATTCTAAGTAATCTTCAAATGGTCCCAGAGTAGACCATTGTTTTCATGTATCTGACTCTACTGGATGAATAACAAAATCTCAATTCTGTTTGCTGTTGATGGTAGCTATAAATGTCTGTGTGTTACTATACCAAAATTTGGTTTAGAATAGCACATCTTTATTTGCTTTTAAAACTTTATGTAATTTAAATATTTACTATTGATATTTAATATAAGTAATATTAAATTTTAGTACAATGTTCTACATTTATTCATATTTTCTGTGAAAACCTAATTACTTAAAAATTACAAGTTTAGATGCCAAGTTATACTTTAAATCTATCTACAATCAGATGAAAATGAAATGTCATACCACTTTGCTTAGTGGTGAGCTAAAGCTCGTAATAATCTATCTGGAAATAGATAACATTTGAAAAGCAAATTCAGTGTTATGTTTGGAGCTACCTTTTTTGAGCACCATTTTCTCCTGGTAGCAGCGATATACAGAGATGACCAAAACATAGTCCCGACTCAATGCATAGATGACAGAGATGAAGCAGGAAAAGATAATACCATCATATTTAATAAAGGGGCATATATAGTGCTATTGAAAATAGAAATGTGAGAGTTAAACATTTTGAAGGTGAAGGTAGAAGGGAAGATGAGTTCAGTAAACTTTGAGACATAGCAGATGTTTAAACTGAACATTAAATGTATGGTAACGCAAGTGTTAAGAAATAATAAATCGTAGGTGAATAGAATAAAAGGTTTAGAGTATTCGAGACAAGAAATGGCAGGTTAGGTATGTAGAAAGGGGCCACATCTTCCAGGGATAGTCTTGAAGCTCTCTCTTCTTCATCACCCTGCTACTGCATTAGTTCTGGCCCCATCTCTTCTGTGGTTTGGGGAGTTAGTTTCCTAATTACCCTTTTCTTCTGGCTCTCTATATTTAATTTATGATCTGTATTACCACCAGTTAATTTTCTGAAATCTAGTTCTTTTACTTTTTGTTTGTAACACTTCACTGGGTCATCACTGCCAACAAAATAAAACGTGAGACTATTTTCATAGGTGATTGAGCATACACACTTTCTAGGCCACTTAGCCAGCTCTCTGACCTAAAGCAGGGTATGTAAGTGATGAGCCTCAGTTGCTTCAGTTGTGAAATAAGGATCATTTTACAAATGAAGTGTCTCATGGGGTTGACTTAAGTAGTAGGTAAGATGATGTATGTAAAGTGCTTATTAGCCTTATGCCTCTTACATAGTAAACAGTAATTCAAGGTTAGCCATTATTATTGTGGCTCTTCAGGAGTCAGCATTTTTGGAATCTGTGGTTCTTCAAAAATACTGTACCATATGGCCTAACCACCTCCTATGTATCTTCCAGGTGATCTTTCCCTTTTTTTTAATTCCTTATACTTTTTAATGCCCTTCCTGGCAGTGTTGGTTAATCCCTTTTATATTAGCCTGTATGTACTACCATTGTTAGACTGAAATCTTAAGAGATTAAATCATAATTATTTAGGACTCTAATAATTCCAGTCGACTGTGGTCTTCTGAAGGACAGAGATGCTTCATCTTTGCATGCCCAGCTCCCAGCACACAGCCTAACATTCCCTACACACTCAATAAATGTTTTATGAGAAAGTAAATAAACGAATCAACAGATTATGCAGTCTGTTGATCTCTAGTGCGGTTAAACTTTTTGTTCCAAACTGCACCATGGAAAATTTTGATAAATATATCATACTTAACAATGTTGAAATATGTACTGTAAGAAGGTCTAGAGGAGTTTCTCCTCTGGATATCTTTGAAACTAATATGGAGATGTATTGGTGTCAGTGATGGCTTTATCACTCAAGTGTCTTTCTAGCCTCAAAAATCTACAATAAGAATAAAGACAAAAATAATAGAAGAGCAACAATGAATATACAATTTAGTGCTTAATGTATCTTTGTGTTTATTATCTTACATAACTCTCATGTTAACCCTGAAGAGGGTGTATCATTCTTTCTATTTCTGTAAGAAAGGAAAGTGAATCTCAGGAGAATTAAGTAGTTTGCTGAAGTTCATAGTTATTAAGTGTCTGTTTTTCTGAATTGTAAAGCTTATGCTTCCTGAAACATGCTGCTTTTTAATAAATAAATATTACCTTTAATTGCTAATTTACTATATAACAAACTCAATCTCACTATTTGATTAAAGCAAAATTATTCAAATGCAAAGTTGTATATTTCTTCACTTGGAGTCATTTTTAAATTCTTATATGCATTTAAAAAGTTACCTTGATATGTAATTTTCAGGTTAACATTTATGAATTATTTGGCTGTACCAATTATAGTTGTGTCTGTCTATCTATTCACTTATTTATTGGTTTGTTTTCCAGAAAACTGTGGACTGCATGACAACAATGTCAGTGCCTTCCACCCTGGTTAAATGTTTATATCTGTTTTTTGACCTTCCACATGTGCCTGAGGCAGTTGGAGGTGCACAGAATGAGCTACCTCTAGCAGAACGTCGAGGACTACTCCAGAAAGTTTTTGTACAGGTATGAAAGGTGCTATTTGCCTGGATGTCCACCCTATTTAAAGGGAAGTGGGTGTACTTCCTAAATAGATGTTCTACATATTCCATTTATTAACTCATATTTCATTTTATTTATGATATTATGACTTTATCTCATATAATTGTCACATTTTTTGAATCTGCAGAAATAATATTGAAATATTCTTTTCAGGAATATTTGAGTGAGGCATTAGCAAGTTTATTTCTCTGAACAGATCCAGCCATTGAGATTACATTTGATATATCGGCATGTATCGAAAATGAACTAAGCAAGGAAAAACTCTTGAAAATGATATAAAGATTTGGATAATATTTCTTATAATGTCTGGAAATTCTGTCTAGTTGCTGTTTATATACAGGAAGTTCCTAGCCTATAAATATTTCACTTGTAAAGACAGTGTACTTTGGTGATGGCTGCCTCCTCCTCTGCCCTGCCTGTAAATTTCTTCTTTCCCACTATTAGCACTGTTCTTTTAATAGCATTGTGGGTTAACAAACATGTGATAGACCTTTATTAGCTAGCCCAGGAATATAGTCATCATGTGTGATATCCTTTCTTGGGAGAAAATTGTCAAAACAAGCAACCTACAAACATAGAGAATATAATCTGTCCATTGGTCTGATATAGTATTAAAAAAACAACATTTGATGCAAAAAGACAAATACTGCATGATTCCACTCATATGATATATTTAAAGTAGTAATACAGGTAGAACAGGAAGTAAAATACTGGTGGCTAGGTGCTAAGGGAAAGAAGAAAAGGGAATTATTTTTTGATAGGAATAGAGTTTCAGTTTTGCAAGATGAAGAAGTTCTGTTGCACAACAGTGTACATATAGTTAATACTACTGTATGAGTACCACACACTTAAAACAGTTAAGATGGTAAATTTTACATGTTTTTTAACCCAATCAACAGTTAAAAACAACAACATGTTTAGATCTAGTTCTCTAAAGCTAAGTCATCTAAGATGCAGATTTCGCACCTGTAAAATGAAAATGATATCTACCTAAAAGGTTTTTTGCGGCTTAAATGACATAATATGTAAAGGCACAGTTTTCAACTTAGCACATAGTAGATAGGAAGAAGTAACTGTGATTACTGCTGCTGCCACCATCATCACCATTGAGAGCAGGAAGGGAATGAAGAGAACAGTGGATTGGGGTATAAAAGATAGAGCTATGTAGAATAATGGTTGCAGGCTTACCTCATGTCACTGGGCTCTTTACTGTAAGGATGACTGTTTTGTAGAGCTGCTAGTGATGAAAGGACAGGAGAGAGTGAGACCAAGACAGTTTTAGAAAGTGAAAGAATAGGATTATCAAGTAAAATACTAAATCAATGTATTTATTGAACACTTGATCTGTTACTTTTGTGCTTGTGGTTAATATTTCTCATCTCACATCTCAATTTGCAAGATAACCCCACGACTTCAAAGCTTTTGTTTTTCCCCAAAATGATTACATAAGCAAATGGCAGAAATAGGCTTAGAACTCAGATCTATCTGACTCCTGAATTAGATTGGCTGAGAAAAGCAATGGGAATAAATGAAGGAGTAAATCGCATAGGAATTATAGCTGCTTGAAGATATTGCCGATGAATGTAGTGGGTTGATCTTTGCTGATTAGAATAGCGGTCTCATTTCAGTAAACCCTTTTTAAAGAACTAATGCCTAAGGTAATAAATGAAATCTCCATTTGATACTTTTAATACCTAAGTAAGCATAGCAAAGTTTTTTTAAAAAATTATTTCTACTTGAAAACCAGGTGCTGACTTTCAGTCATGTGGGAGTCACTTTAGCATACTGAAGTCATTGAATATTAAGGCCAAAAGGGACTCAAAAGATCATTTAAATCAAACTCCTCATTTACAGTTGTGGAAACTAATATTCCGGTTTATGATCCACAGAAGATGAGTGACAGTAATAAAAACCTAGCTCCACCATTTCCTAGTTCACTGCTCCTTTTAGTGTATCACTGCCTTTGTTTTAGTTCCTCATCGCAGGCTAATGTTTTCCTCATTGTGTCTAGGAAACCAATTGAGACAAGCTTATTAAATGTTTTAAAATAGATAAAATCCCTACGTTTGTATTATGTGACATATGGTTTCCTGGGACTTTAGCATTTGGTAAAGCTTCATGCAGGCATTCAGTTTTTTTTGTTGTTGATGTGGCCAATTATTGGTCTGCCACACTTGATTGGACTTTTGTAACAGAGTTCTTACAAATATAAGTGGTTAGTGTAGAGGCAGAAGAGGAATGAGAAAATTTTTTTGGAGACAATCTCGCTCTGTCTCCCAGGCTGCGGTGAGGTGGTACGATCTTGGCTCACTGCAACCTCCGTCTCTTTGATTCAAGCGATTTTCGTGCCTTAACCACCCAAGTAGCTGGGATTACAAGCTGTGCCACCAAGCCTGGCTAGTTTTTTGTTGTTGTTTTTAGTAGAGATGAGGTTGCACCATGCTGGCAGGGTTGGTCTCGAACTCCTGGGCTCAAGTGATCCTCCCGCCTCAGCCTCCCAAAGTGCTGGGATTACAGGCATAAGCCACCATGCCCAGCCAGGAATGATAAATTGACTTTACAGTTTTCTGTTCTGTAAAATGAAAGGATCATTCTAGATTATTTATAAGAATCCTACCTATAAAGATGAACCACTTATCTTAGAAGTCAACAAATTCAAGAAATCCTTGCATCCAGCTTGAGAACAGTGATTTGATTTGTAAAAAAGTATTTTATTATTTGTGGGTTTGTTTTCTATGTACCTAATTGGAAAACTGGCATTTGTCTCCCTAATCATATAAGGCAGTGTCAGAACCAACAACAACTATAATCAGTAATACACCCCTCTGAGAATATACTTTTTTGTTGCATTTAACTGTCTGTATTCACATATGATAAAAGATGATGACATATTACACATATTAATGGACATTTGGTATCCAGCAGTTTCTCCAGGCATTTGGTGGGAAGGGTACCATATTTACTGGTTTTATAAATATTTTATTGTTTTTATGAATTATTAAACCTTTTTCCCTTTCTGATACTTGGCAGCTATGAATTAGAAAGCTTTTATATCTAAGCAAGTTTTTGCATTTGAAGGAAATAGGAAAAGGAAGGCCTAGTTTTCTCAGATAAAATATGATATTTCAAATACCTCTCTCTATTGAGCTTTTCTTTTCTTTTCTTTTCTTTTCTTTTCTTTTCTTTTCTTTTCTTTTCTTCTTTTTTGAGACAAGGTCTCACTCTGTCATCTAGACTGAAGTGCAGTGGCACGATCATAGCTCACTGCAGCCTCGACCTCCTGGGCTCAGGCGATCCTCTCACTTCAGCCTCCTGAGTAACTAGCCACCATGCCTAGCTAATTTTTTGTAGAGATGGAGTTTTACCATGTTGCCCAGACTGGTCTCAAACTCCTGGACTCAAGTAATCTGCCCACCTTGGGCCTCCCAAAGTGCTAGGATTACAGACGTGAGCCACCACACCTGGCTGCTATTTTCCACTGATGCCGAATTATCAAAATTTCATGAAGCGCTCTTTTTCAAGATAATAAAATGATGTCATAAATTATAGTAATTTCATTCATATTGTATATTTCAAAAAATATTTAGATGAGAAAATTTAGCGAAGAGAAAAGTTAACTTTTCCTAACCTGAACTGGTATTAGAAGGAAGAGCCCATTGAGGGCAGAAACCATTGCTGAATTCCCAAGTTGCAGGCTCTTAATGCTGTGTGCCCTTGTGTAGTGTGTATTCTGCAAATCACAGTTAAAGAATACGTTCTCATTCCAGTACTTAAGAAGTCTTGAGTCTTCTTTGAAAGCCAGACTTTAGGTTTTTGGCAACTAGATTTAAAATACTTTGAAATGAATATTGTTTATATTATTCTAATATCCCCTGTTACTTGTATAGAAAATTGAAACAATTTCAAAATATCTTTGCTTTAATTTAAAGATCTATTTTTACTTCCTTTTTTTTACTAAAACTGTCCCTTTTAGAGAAGAAAATTACATTTTGCCTGTGGCAAACTAAAAATTAAAGAACTAAGTTAGAAAAATAAAATGTTGACTTGGAAAGGCAATACTGTTTTATCTTGTTTCAAGCCAAGGTATGCAAAAGTATTAGGGTGAAGAGAGGATAGTAAATTTTTTTTTCAAAATAAGCTGATATAAGTAGGACTAGTTTACTGTCATAACATAATCAGCCATTTACTTACTTACATACAGTCTTATGGTTTTTTAACTTTCATTATTAATTTTAATTGACAACGCACATATTTATAGGTTATAGTGTAATAATTTTTATGTATACAATGTGTAATGATCAAATCAAGGGTAACTAGTGTATATATATCCATCACCTCAAACATTTATTACTTCTTTGCATTGGGAACATTCAAAATTCATTCTTCTGGCTATTTAAAAATATACAATAAATTGTTTTTTAAATAATATTCACCCTATAGTGCTATAGAACATTAGAACTTAATCCTAACTGTACTTCAGTATCCCTTAACCAGCCTTTAGTTTGCCCCACTCGCTTTCCCTTATCCACCCTTTGTAACCAAAATTCTACACTTTACTTTTATGAGATCAACTTTTTAAGCTACTACATGTGAATGAAAGCATTCAATATTCATCTTTCTGTGCCTGGATTATTTTCCTTAACATATTATCCACATTGCCTTGAATGACAAAATTTCATTCTTTTTTATGACTGAATAGTTTTAGATTGTATATATGTATTCCATATTTTCTTTATCCATTCATCTGTTGGATACTTAGGTTGATTCTAAATTTTGACTATTGGGAATAGTGCTACAGTAAATGTGGATGTACAGCTGTCTCTTTGACATACCGATTTCATTTCCTTTGGATATATACCCCCAGTAGTGGGATTGCTAGATCATATGGTAGTTCTATTTTTACTTTTCTGAGGATCCTCCATACTGTTTTTCATAATGGCTGTACTAATTTATATTCTCACTAACAGTATATAGGAGTTCCCCTTTCTCTACATCCTAACCAGCATCTGTTCATTTTTATCTTCGATAATAGCCATTCTAACTGGCTTGAGGTGATACCTTATTGTGGTTTTAATTTTCATTTCCCTGATGATTAGTGATGTTGAGCATTTTTTCATATACCTGTTGGCCATTTCTATGTCTTCTTTTGAGAGAAGTCCATTCAGCTCATTTGCCCATTTTTAAATCAGATTATTTGATTTTTGCTTATACACTCTTGTTTTGTTTTGTTTTATTTTTTAGATCTTAGTGAAACTGTGCAGTTTTGTTTCCCCTGCGGAGGAGCTGGCTCAGAAAGATGATCTCCAGCTTCTATTCAGTGCAATAACCTCTTGGTGCCCTCCCTATAACCTGCCTTGGAGAAAGAGTGCTGGAGAAGTCCTCATGACCATATCTCGTCATGGTCTTAGTGTCAATGTAGTGAAGTATATTCATGGTGAATATCTCTTTATATATTTCAGTGTTCTAAATTTCTTCCACTTTTCTTCATTTAATAATAGATGTATTTTTATCTTTCAGTATTCTATACCTTATTCTTTAAACTAAAAAATAAATTTGCCGAGATAAAAGAAAATTTTTTTTCATCTATGGGGGCATTTCAAATGTAAAACATTCTCCTCGTAAGTTCTGAACAACAGATATTTCTTTTTTTTGTTTTTTTTTTTTTTTTTTGAGATGGAGTCTCTCTCTGTTGCCCAGGCTGGAATGCAGTAGTGCAATCTCAGCTCACTGCAGCCTCTACCTCCTGGGTTCAAGCAGTTCTCTGCCCTAGCCTCCCGAGTAGCTGGGATTACGGGTGCACACCACCATACCCGGCTGATTTTTGTATTTTTAATAGAGACAGGGTTTCACTATCTTGGCCAGGCTGGTCTTGAACTCCTGACCTAATGATCTACCCTCCTTGGCTTCCCAAAGTGCTGGGATTACAGGTGTCAGCCGTTACACCTGGCCAACAATGGATATTTCTAAAAGTTAAAAAAAATTTCATTGTTGTGTAAATTCAGTCATAATGTAATGAAAGTTCTATGTCACAGCCTATTCTCTCTTCTTTTACTGAATAAAAAAGAAGTTTTTTTGATATCCTATAACCAGTCTTTCTGAAGATATTGCATAAGTTGCTAGGTAATAATCTGTCTTATGCAGCATAGATGGAATTAGGTGGATTCTTTATCAGCAATAAGAAGACACTGTCGGTTTAAAGTATATGTAATATTCAACTGTCTTTTAAAATGTCTGTATAGGAGACAATTGCCTTAGCATCTCAAGCAATCTGCTTATTTGGTATATACACAGATGCTCCTTGATTTACGATGGGGTTATGTCCCAATAAACCCATCGTAATTTGAAAATAATGTAAGTCAAAAACACATTTAATATACTTAACCTACCAAACATCATAACAGCCTAGCCTACCCTGAAAGTAACTAGAACACTTACGTTAGCCTATAGTTGAGTAAGATCATCTAACACAAAATCAACTTTATAATAAAGTATTAAATATCTCATGTAATTTACTGAACACTATTCTGAAGTGGAAAACAATGCTTATATGGGTACATAAAGTACAGTTTCTACTGAACACATGTTACTTTCACACCATCATAAAGTAGAAAAATCTTAAATCATCAAGTTGAGAACTACCTGATATTATTGTCCTGAAACTCTTTCAAAATAATACACCAATTTGTTCACTTACATTTACTAAATGATATATGTGAAAGCTAGTACCTAATACATGAGTCAGTTATTAAATGCGTATTTCCTCCCATTCCTCTGTTAAATCTTAGCTTTTGTTATGTAACAGTAAGTTTCTTTATACAAATACATATTACCAAAGATAAGAAAGTGAAAATCTTCCTTGAAATGCTACAGATCCTGAGTCAGGCATAAGATATAACTGTGTTTTAAACAAGTAATATACAAATAAAATTTTAAAACTTTTATTTCCTAAAGTTTTTCTGTATCTCATTTGTCTATAGTCTCTCTAATTTATTTTTTGGTTTTATTTTATTTTATTTTTTTTGAGACAGTCTTGCCCTGTCACGCAGGCTGGAGTGCAGTGCAGTGGCGTGATCTCGACTCACTGCAATCTCTGCCTCCCAGGTTCAAGTGATTCTCCTACCTCAGCCTCCCGAGTAGCCGGGACTACAGGCGCGTGCAACCACACCCAGCTAATTTTTGTATTTTTAGTAGAGACGAGGTTTCACCATGTTAGCCAGGCTATATATTCTCCCTAACTTAAAGTTTTAACTAATTACTAGATTTTTGTTCTTAAACTTAGAAGATAGTTTTTGCTTTTTTCATCTTGTTACTATATCAATATAAAATATCAAAAATATGATTTGGCAGTGGCCATTTGTTTAATAAAACAGCAAAATATGTGAAAAAATTACATGTGCATACATGTCAAGTATTTTTCAACACATTTCTGTATTATCCTTTGTTTACTACCTAGAGGCAGTGCTTTCCCAGTGCATATGACTCTTATTTGACTTTTAGAATGTGTTACATTTATCTCATGGTATTTTACAGATATGTTAAAATTTAATGTTTCATTAAACAACAGTTAACAATTAAAAAATTTTTAAGCAATTGTCAGGAATAATGCATATTTATTTAATTATCTATTCTTACAGAGAAAGAGTGTTTATCTACATGTGTTCAGAATATGCAGCAATCAGATGACCTGTCTCCCCTAGAAATTGTTGAAATGTTTGCTGGGCTTTCTTGTTTTCTCAAAGATTCCAGTGATGTTTCCCAAACACTTCTGGATGATTTTCGGATATGGCAAGGATATAATTTTCTTTGTGATCTCTTGCTTAGGTAAGACTGCACAATTTAAGAATATATTTTAAATGTCTATTCAGTCTTTTTTTATCAAAGAAAACAATGTGATTTGGTGTTATAGAAAAAGCAGGTTAATGAAACACTTATTTAATGTATACCTGGCTGTACTCCCTACTTTTCCTGGTGTGATCACAGCTCACTGTAGCTTCGTATTCCTGGGCTCAAATGGTCCTCCCACATCATCCTCCCAAGTAGCTAGGACTACAGGCATGTACCACCACACCCCAGCTAATTTTTAAACATTTTTTATAGAGACAGGATCTTGCTATGTTGCCCAGGCTGATCTCAAACTCTTGGCCTCAAGTGATCCTTCGGCCTCCCAAAGTTCTGAGATTACAGTCATGAGCCACCACACCTGGCCTACTCCCTTCTTTTTATTCCTGTTCTGCCAACAGAGTGGAAATGTGAATTTAGAGTTAAATTGCCAAATGCAGGCCACAAATGTGGTGAAGTCAGAGGTTAGATATGAAGCATAAATCTGCTCTTTAGTAGTTGAAGGAGAAGAATTTAGATGAATTATTATCTTCTTAAAGTATAAACTCTTCTTAATTTTTGGTTCTTTATTTTATAGTACTTCTAGTCTTTTTATTAATGTACTGAATAACAAGAATAATTATGTAGATGAATTGAAACCTTAAAATTGTGTATGTGAAAAAAATTAATAATTTCAAAATGTGTTACCCCCTTTTCCATTGCAAATGATTCATGCACATACTTAGAAAGTGGCTGGTTACAGATTTTCTTAAGAAGAAGATACTCATAATTTTTCAGCAGCTATTCCTGGGCCATTAATTATTTTTAAATCATTTGATCTTTTATAAGACACCACTGTTTTGTAAACTTACTTGTCTCTCTCCTTCCCTTCCTTCCTCCCTTCCTTCCTCCCTCCCTCCCTCCCTCTAGGGTCTCATTATGTTCCGAGGCTGGAGTGCAGTGGCATAATCATAGCTCACTATAATTTTGAACACAAGAGATCCTCCTATCTCAGTTTCCTAAGTAGCTACACCCAGCTATATTTTGTTTTATTTATTTTATTTTTTTTGTAGAGCCTATGTTGCCCAGGCTGCTACCAAACTCCTAGCCTCAAGCAGTCCTCCTGCCTTAGCCTCCCAAAGCACCAGGATTATAGGTGTAAGCCACCATGCCTGGCCAGAACTTGTTATTTGTAACATCAATTTAACCTAGTTGCTGCTAGTTGATATTAGATAACCCCTAAGAATATCATTTTGCATATATATGCAAATTTATAAATACATACGGAAGTTGATTAAATAACCACTTCACATTGCTAGAGGGGTATTAATTGATTCATCCTTTGAAAGTGTAGGTTGGCAAGATATTAAGAGCCTTAAAAATGTTGGTAATCTGATACAATAATTTCATTTGTTTATTGATCCTAAAGATATAATCCAAAATGTAGACAAGATTTTATTTATTAGTGCTTTTGTATTCTGCTGGCTGTTGGACCTCTCCCTCCCCAAATGTGTGGTTGGCTCTGTATGGCCCCTGTAAGCTTACCTGTGAAAGCTTACACTAACATGTGGAAATACACATATAGCACTAGTAAAGGAAAAAAATAGGGTACAACGTTCTGTATATAGTCTGAGAATAAATACTGTAAAAACTAAACTTTTCATATTAAAAAGATAAGCTTAAGAAATATATAAGAATGTTAATTGTGTTTGTGAGGCTAATCGTACTTTTTCTTCTTTCCTACTTTTTGGCATTCTCCAAGTTTATTTTAATGAGAATAATTACTTCTTTTAAGGGGAAATACCCAATAAATCTATTTTTTTTAAAAAAAAGATATTTGTTGCAACCCATTTTCTGTTCTCAGTAAAACCATTGTTAAAAGATAATTCCCTAATGACCCCAGTGTTCTTTCGGTACTTCTCAGAGTACTTTTATACATTTATTTACTGCGTATAAAATTGAAAAATACTTTCTGTGTTAAATCTGAGAACACAACCAAAGAGAAAAAATACTTTCTAAATCATATCTTTCTAGATTGGAGCAAGCAAAAGAGGCAGAATCCAAAGATGCCTTGAAAGATCTGGTTAATCTGATAACTTCCCTAACAACATATGGTGTCAATGAACTAAAACCAGCTGGTATTACCACAGGGGCACCGTTTTTATTGCCTGGATTTGCAGTACCTCAGCCTGCAGGCAAAGGTGAGTCTTGTTTTTTCCCTTCTGTGCTACTGAGAAAAATAGAGAAAGAATTAATTTGTCGTATTTTGGTATATTACTTTTTGTTTATGTTATATATATAAAAGTAATATGTTGTTTCCCTTAAAGCTTGTTTTTTTTTTTTTAAAGGTTTAAGTCTAAGTATTTCTTAAGTAATAATCTTTAATCTGGCAGATCAAATACCTGAAAATAATATTGTAAAAATATCATAAAATCAAACAAGGAGATTTATATTACAGTGTTTCTTTTTTAACGGTCAAACAATTTAATCAAAACATGCTTCTTTTGAATGCTGGCACTTCATGCATTTCTACTTTATGTGAATAGAACTCAATTTTCAGTCTAATCTCTGTAGCTATTAAGATATACAATCATCCCTCAGTATCTGTGGGGGATTGGTTCCAGGACCCCTCACAGATACCAAAATCCATAGACACTCAAGTCCCTGATTTAAAATGGTATAGTATTTGCATATAACCTACATGTGTCTTCCCATATACTTCAAATAAATAATCTCTAGATTACTTACAATACCAAATACAATGTAAATGCTATGTTCTTATTTTACTGTATTGTTTAGGAAATAATGTCAAGGAAAAAGGTCTGTACATGTTCAGTACCGATGCAACCACACCTTTTTTTTCTTTAATATTTTTCATCTGTGATTGCTTGAATCCACACATGCAGAACCCATGGATACAGGGGCTGACTATGGACAGCATGAAGTATAACTGCTTATATTTTATTTAAAACTAAGCAAAATCTAAGTACAGAGGTTACATTATTTCATTCAGGTCAGAGGATAAATTTTTATAGTCTAGATTTCCAAACATTTGGATCTTAATAATATTTAATTACATAATTATGCTAGCTAGTTCTATTATGTATTTTATTTTTCAAAAAATACACAGTAATCATTTCAAAGTAACCTGAGCCTGGAGGCCTCTAATAGTTTTTAGTCACATGACTGTCACTTACTGAGTATTCAGTAGGATCTTGATATTTCCATATAAAATTTAGCCAGCCAAAAAATACCAACATGTCTGGTTATTTAAATTTATAATACATATCTATATATGTTGTGACATAGAAATCAACAGTCTTTAAATAAATGAAAAGAGATGGCATCATCAAACAGTGTGATATGATGTACCCTCAGTACATAAGTTGTTTAGAACCTTTTAAATGAGTCTCTGCAATAAGTAGGGAGAAATCTACGTTTCCCTAAGTGATTTAAGGTTTCATTTTATTTACTATTAAGAAAAAAATAGTGTGGCAATTTACTCCTGTAATCCCAGCTACACAGGAGGATCTTTTGAGCCCGGTAGTTCAAAGCTGCAGTGAGCGATCATCACACCACTGCACTCCGGCCTGGGTGACAGAGCAAGACCCTCTTTCTCTTAAAAGCAAAAGACCTCTTCAATGAGAACTACAAACCACTGCTCAGTGAAATAAAAGAGGACACAAACAAATGGAAGAATATTCCAAGCTCATGGCTAGGAAGAATCAATGTAGTGAAAATGGCCATACTGCTCAAGGTAATTTATAGATTCAATGCCATCCCCATCAAGCTACCAAAGAGTTTCTTCACAGAATTGGAAAAAACTGCTTT
>NW_012102954.1:2282875-2354783 GCF_000951045.1 Mandrillus leucophaeus | reverse complement strand
AAGGACTTCATGACTAAAACACCAAAAGCAATGGCAACAAAAGCCAAAATTGACAAATGGGATCTAATTAAACTAAAGAGCTTCTGCACAACAAAAGAAACTACCATCAGAGTGAACAGGCAACCTACATAATGAGAAAAAATGTTTGCAGTCTACTCATCTGACAAAGGGCTAATATCCAAAATCTGCAGAGAACTCAAACAAACTTACAAGAAAAAAACAACCCCATCAAAAAGTGGGTGAAGGATATGAACAGACGCTTCTCAAAAGAAGACATTTATGCAGCCAACAGACAACATGAAAAAATGCTCATCATCACTGGCCATCAGAGACATGCAAATCAAAACCACAATGAGATACCATCTCACACCAGTTAGAATGAAAATCAATAAAAAGTCGGGAAACAACAGGTGCTGGAGAGGATGTGGAGAAATAGGAACACTTTTACACTGTTGGTGGGACTCTAAACTAGTTCAACCATTGTGGAAGACAATGTGGTGATTCCTCACGGATCTAGAACTAGAAATACCATTTGACCCAGCCATCCCGTTACTGGGTATATACCCCGAGGATTATAAATCATGCTGCTATAAAGACACATGCACACATATGTTTATTGATCAGCACTATTCACAATAGCAAAGATTTGGAACCAACCCAAATGTCCATCAATGTTAGACTGGGTTAAGAAAATATGTACACCATGGAATACTATGCAGCCATAAAAAAGGATGAGTTCATGTCCTTTGTAGGGACATGGATGAAGCTGGAAACCATCGTTCTGAGCAAAGTATCTCAAGGACAGAAAACCAAACTGCATGTTCTCACTCATAGGTGGGAATTGAACAGTGAGAACACTTGGACACAGGAAGGGGAACATCACACACCAGGGCCTGTCGTGGGGTGGGGGTAGGAGGAAAGGATAGCATTAGGAGATATACCTAATGCAAATGACAACTTAATGGGTGCAGCACACCAACATGGCACATGTATACATATGTAACAAACCTGCACATTGTGCACATGTACCCTAGAACTTAAAATATAATAAAATAAATAAATTAAAAGAAAAAAATAGGGACTTCTCAGAAAACTTCTAATTTATAGATTCCAGCTTAACCATTCTGTAGTTAACTCTTTCTATGAATTAACATAAAAATATCGCAGCAATGTAATTCCTATTTTATGCTTTATTGTTGTTTCATTTGGTTTATCAATGTGATGTTGATATTGGCATTATAGCTAATTACAACAGTATAATTTTGAAATAATGAAGCAAAATTAATCTTTTGCAATATCATTGCCTGGTTTTGTCTCATTCATAGCAGGGATAATAGTCATATAACCTAGCACCTCCCAGGATTATTGAGAGAATCCAGTGACATAATGTCTATGAAAGTAAGGCTCTCTAGAAAGGGTGATGCCCTAAGAGTCAGAATTTATGTAATTATAAGTGACCTAACTTTTCTAAACATCAGTTTCTTCTTCAGAAAAACTGGCATAATCTTCTATATAGTGAATGGGTCAAGCTACATCATTTTGAGTTTCCTGTATAACTCAAAATTTTCTGTTTCCCATGGTCTACTTTCAGCGTTATTGCAAGAATCAAAGGAAATAGCTGTATTCCATTATGGAAAGAATGTGAAATAGGTTGTCTTTTATATTTTCTAGCAGTATTGAGGTGTAATTTGTGTACATTAAATCTATTCATCTGAGTGTTGAATTTGATGAGTTTTGACAAGTGGATATGGTTGTGTGATCACCACTGTAATCATGATGTGGAATATTTTCACCCTTCTAGAAAGTTTCCTTGTTCTCCTTGCAGTCAGCCCTCCCCACCTTAACGCTTGCCCTGGCAACCACTAGTCTGTTTTAGTTTTGCCCTTTCTAGAACTTAATACACTGTAATCATACAGTATATAGTTTTTGTGTATCTGGATTCTTTAGATAAACTTTAAGTGATTCTATCTAATCACTCCCCTCTTAATCGGGGAGAATGTGTTCCAACGTCCCCGGTAATACTTGAAACCACAGATAATACCAAACCATATATATTCTATGTTTTTCTTCCACATACATATATATGATAAAGTTGAAATTATAAATTTGTCACAGTAAGAGATTAACAATAATAATAAAATATGAAAATTATAGTAATATACAATAATAAAAGTTATGTAAATGTGTGCTCTCTCTTAAGAGCATGAGTGCTCTCTCTCTCTTAAAATATCTATTGTATGTAATATTTTCAGACTGTGATTAACCATGGGTAACTGAAACCACAGAAAATAAAACCATGAAAATGGGAGGAATATTGTAATACTTTGGAGAATCACCCATATTATTGCGTGTATCAGAAGTTTGCTCCTTTTTAATGCTGGGTATTACTTCATTGTTTGGATAGCCCACAATTTATGTATCTCTTCACCAGTTGATGGACATTTATTTGACTATCAGGAATAAAGCAACAGTGGACATTTATATAAAACAAATCTTTCTGTGGACATACGTTTTCATTTCTTTTAGCTAAATACAGAGCAGTGAAAGTGCTAGACCATATGGTAAATGTATGTTTAACTTTATGAGAAACTGCCAGAGTATTTTCTAAAGTGGCTGTCCCATTTTTGCATTCACATCAGTAATGTCAGTTCCAGTTACTTGACGTTGTCAGTAACACTTGGTATTGTTAGTCCTTTTAATTTTAGACTTCTACTAAGTATGTAATAATGTCTAATTGTTATTTTAATTTTCATTTTTCTAATTGACTAATGAAGTTTTACATTTTTTATGTGCTTTGTCACCATCTGTTTCTCTACCTTGGTTCAGATCTCTGTGCCCATTGTTTGATAGGGTTGTTTTATTGGAGTTATAAGAGTTCTTTAGATATTCTGTATAAGTTCTTTATCCCTTAATATGTATTTTGGAAGTGTGTTCTCTTCGTCTTGACTTGCTGGGGTTTTTTTAATGCATCTTTTGAGAAATGGAAGTTTTAAATTTTGATGAAGTCCAGTTTTTCATTTCAAGAATATTTTGTGATTATTTTTCTCCTATAGAAGAAATCTTTACTCAGATTCACGAAGATCTCTAATATTTTCTTCTATTTTTTTTTCTTTATCCAGTGTTTCATATTTTAACTCTTAAATTAAGGTCTATAGTACATTTTAAGTTATTATAGAGGGTAGAAAGTACTGCTTTCTTTTTTTAATATGGATATCTGAATGTTCCAAGACCTTTGTTGAAAATATCATATATGACTACATATATCTGAGACACTTTCTGAATTTTGTTTGATTGATCCATGTGTCTATCCTTAAGCTAATACCACAGACTTGATTGCTGTAGCTTTATAATAAGCCTAAAATCAGGACACGTAAGTTGTCCAGTTTTGTTCTTCTCAGAATCATTGGCTATTCTAAGTCTTGGCTATTCTAAGTCTTTTGATTTGCCATACAAATTAATAATCCTGTGAACTATTTTTTTTTTGAAAAGCTGCTGAGATGTCAATTATTCTTTTCCAGACATTTTTACTCTTTATATTCTGTAGGTAACCGAAAAACAAACTTAGATAGACTAATCGACACAGGAAACAAAGATAAACTTTTGGTATTTGCCATATATGTTATAAACAAGAAATCAGAAAATTGAAATCATATGTAGGCTGGAGATTTTTTAAATTCCCTGTGTTTTTAAGAAATGTCCAAGTCAGGATTTCTGAGCATTCTTTTTTGTTTGTTTGTTTGTTTTACAGACAGGATTGCTTTCTGTCACTCAGGCTGAGGTGCAGTGGTGTGATCATAGCTCACTGCAACCTCAAACTCCTGGGCTCAAGCAGTCCTCCTGCCTCAGCCTCCCGAGTAGCTAGAACTACAGGCACATGCCACCATCCCCAGCTAATTTTTTTTTTTTAATCTCCTGTAGAAATGGAGGTGGTCTTGCTATGTTAGCCAGGCTAGTCTAGAACTCCTGGCCTCAGGCCATCTTCCCAAAGTGCTGGGACTACTGGCATGAGCTACTGCCCCCAGCCCTGAGCGTTCTTTCTACTCCGTTTAAGAATTTTGGTAGTTCTCTGGTTTATTCACTTTCTAAAATCCAGCTTATTCTGTAAGGCACTATGTTAATTTTTTGGTCATACTTGGAAATGACACATACTCCTAATAGCTATTGTTCTGGGGACTACTTTTAGAAGCAAGCTGCTTCTTTTCATGTACTTCAAGTATAACTTTCTGCCTTAATTTCTTTATGATTATTGTCGCTGATTTGCCTCACCAGAGCCATGTATAAAGATTTTTTTTTTCCATTTGTTATGTTTGAATAGCTGGCCATAAACTGCTTTAACAAATGTCTGTATGAGTAAATTGTACTTTTAGCTAGAAAGCAAAACAAACTTCCAGCTTAAAATTTATAAAAACCATAGTGTTCTAATTATAAAGAAAAACTGGAATTTGGAAAATTTTTCCCCTCCTATTTTCCTGCTTCTTTATTGATGTTCTCAGGCCTGTAACTTCTTAAACCTCGAAGTCTTTTTAAACTGAGAGACAGCTGTCCTTATAGTCAAAATCAATCTCATAGATAATTAAATGCTACACTACCACACATTTCCAAACTCTGAAGCATGGATGTTTATAATATGCTTTTATTCCCTCTAAAACAGTCCAACTTTTCAATATACACTATTAATGAATTGAAATATTCATCATAATGCATTAAAATTTTAATCAGTGTTATTTTTAATTAAATGATTTGAACTTGATGAAGAAAAATAAGACCTTTTGTGAAAACAGGATTATGTTCTTAGTAAATAATTGACAAATGTTATAATTCATGATGTGTTTAAACAGACTGGTTTGCCATCATTAAAATATCACATAATACCTACTTTTATGTTTTTCTTCTCTGTTTTAGGTCACAGTGTGAGAAACATCCAGGCCTTTGCAGTTCTTCAGAATGCATTTTTAAAAGCAAAGACCAGCTTCCTTGCCCAAATCATCCTTGATGCTATCACAAATATCTACATGGCTGACAATGCCAATTACTTCATCCTGGAGTCACAGCACACATTGTCACAGTTTGCAGAGAAGATTTCTAAACTCCCAGAAGTACAAAACAAATACTTTGAGATGCTGGAGTTTGTTGTTTTTAGCTTAAATTATATTCCTTGTAAAGAACTTATTAGTGTCAGTATCCTCTTAAAATCTAGCTCTTCTTATCACTGTAGCATTATTGCAATGAAAACACTTCTTAAGTTTACAAGACATGACTACATATTTAAAGATGTGTTCAGGGAGGTTGGCCTTTTGGAGGTCATGGTAAACCTTTTGCATAAATATGCTGCCCTGTTGAAGGATCCAACTCAGGCACAAAATGAGCAAGGTAAAATATTGTCTGTAATTTTATTTTTATTTGAAAAGGGGTTCAAAGCAGAGAGTTTTTTGTTCTTGTTCCCATTCTTTGGTTATTGATTTCAATGACTTCCTAATGTGTATTATTGTGACATATTAGTGAACTATATTTTCCAAAATTTACAGGTTCATTCAACCTCTGTTAGGGAATTGAGGAGGAGGAAGCTAGAATTATGTCAGTATATTGGAGAGAGTTTAAAGGAAGGTAAAAACCGAGGAAGAACTTGTGTGATCCACATGACTAGTATCTACTGCCTTCTGCTTCTAAGAGCGAGTTTTAAAAGCTTCTGAAAATAATCAGATTTATTAATTACAACTAATAAATATAGTTAAATGTATAGTTACTTCAACATGTTTTTATTGTATAGAGAAAATAAGTATATTTAATGATGTTATATACACAATGTGTTATCATTGCGTACCTCTCTGATAAATCTGATAAAAGTACAATAGTATCTGGTAGTTAATAAGTATTAAATGTGAATTAATACAGGTTGAATAGGTAACTTTATTCATGACCTTTTCTCTCTTTGGTGAATCAAAATCTAGCATTCTCCTATTGACATCCTTTATTAGGAAAACCCTCTGTGAAGATGATATATTTAACCTTTGTATTTTCATTTTTTATATTTATTAGATAACTGCCACTTGCAAGCATACTGAAATAAAATCTGTTAATGTTGATTTTGAGCCTACTTTTGCAAATGTTGGACCTATGCATCATTTTAAAGATTATATTATATGTGTCATATTAGGGGTAAAAGTGAATACTGAAGAAATAAAGAAATTATTACAATAAAACTGAATCAAGAAAAAATAAGCTTATCACTTTTGTAATTTGGACCTTTGAATCTTTTTTTAGGGGACTCAAGAAATAATAGTTCAGTTGAAGACCAAAAACACCTGGCTTTATTGGTTATGGAGACCTTGACAGTGCTTCTTCAAGGATCAAACACAAATGCAGGTAATTTAAAAAGCTATAAGCAAATACTTTGGGAGATTACCACTGGTTACATCTTCTGTGGTGATTCTTCCTTCTGAAATCTTCCTGTCACTTAAGAGAAAAAACTATTGATTCAGTTTGGTACCCATCATGTTCCTAAAAATTCAGTACTTTACTTTTGACCATTAGCAGTACCTTGATGACAAAACATATGACATTGTTACTATTTCAAAATGATGTTTAAATTGCTTTTTATAGTGTCTTCTGTTTAAAGTATTCTTCTAATTTTTTACTGGTACACTCTTACTCAAGTAAGTTGCTATTTAATTTTTTCCTAAAATATTTTCTTTACACAGTGATTTAAAAAATATTTTTAGTACTACAAGTTAGAGTATTATAATGTTACGACCTTCAGAAAATACTGAAAAATGATTCTCTAATAAAACGTAACCTCTCCAAGGTTAATTAACTTTACTAAATATTTTGTTTAATTTTGGTCTCAATTTCTCTTTTATCCTTTTCTACCTGTCATTAACAGATGGGCCAACTATATTTATAAAATATCACTCTTGCATTTTAAAAAAGATTACTTGAGATTTTAATTAACATCAAACAACTCTCAGGTAATAAGGTCAGTGCAACTTCAAAGGAATAATGAGGGGAAAATGAGTTCAGATTAGTAGGCTGGGCCCAAATCATAGGGAGCTTTTTAGGCCATGGTAAGGAGCTTGAATTATATTTTAAGTGTTATGGAAAGCCAGGGATGAATGAACCCCATGCACTTGCATGACTGCCTGAATGCAGAGAAATTCAGCATTCATCATGTTTTAAATATATTGTGTATCCCAGGTACCATGCTAGCTAGGTGTTAGAATAACACCTAGATGCCAAGGTAAGATCGTTCTTGCTCCCCGGGAATTAGAATCTAGTGAAGAAAATGTAGACACATAATTATAAAAGTAATTAGTTTAATACAACTTTGGCAAGTACCAAGACTTGAATGAATTTAACAGGTAATTGAAACAATGAGTATGATGACTTTAAATTGATACTGTAGTAACATTTTGTCTATGGCATAATGCATAATCTTATTTCCACTAACTAGGTTTAGTTAACTGAGGTACTCAGAAACATAATAAAGATACACTAACAGGAATTTGCTTTGCAAATTAACTTTCCTTGAGAAGACCTAGAAGTTGCACAGGAAGAGATTGGACAATTGGAGAGCTTACTCTGTGTGACTAAAAGTCACTTAGTACATCTCCCAAAGTGCCAAACACTTTCATACAATTCTTTTCAGTTTTTCTCTTCCTAATAGGAAAGAGATTACTAGCTCTGTGATGTTAGGCACAAAACAGTGCTTTACTCACAGTTTAAGTATTAAATAATATTAGCCATTATGATTATCTAGTGGGTCCTTACTGACAACCGGGAGATAACTAAACAGGCCTTCAGGTAATGAAAGGCTGTCACAAATTCCATGTGCTGAATCTCGAGCACATGGCTTAGACTGACTTCATGATCATACAATTTTTATGAAGTTAGCAAATAGAAAGCCACTAAGCAGAGAGGGCAGTGGCTGCTATAGCAGAATACACTGTTTCAGTGAACATTTATTGAAACACAGGAGAAAATCCAATAGTCATGAAAGACCAAATATAAATAATAATAGTAAGACTGTTTGTTATAAACCATAATAGAGATATAAACAAGATGTCCTAAAAATGTAAGGGATAGAAGAATTACTTAGAGGAAATACTAATTAGTCATTTCAATCACTGGGCCCATTTTTTTAATACTGGAGGATGATATTAATATTTGATGTGAGAACAGTATCACTTGTGAGCAGGATCACAGGCTTACAGAGCTAGGCTGTGTAGGCATACATCCTTTTCTGTTGCTTACTAGCTGTATGACTTTGACTGCCTTACTTCTATATGGTAGGGGATGAGTATTAAGTAAGTCAATCTGTGTAAAGGCTTTGGAGCAGTAACAATGACACATGCTTTCTGTTACAGAATTTGTCACTTTTTGTTCTTATGCTCTACCTATGCAACAAAACATGTTGGTCCCTTGTAATTTTTCCCATGGTGGAATAATTTATTCCATTTCTTTCTTGCTACTATTTTGGAAGCCATGTTCATTTAAATTTCCTTTATTTAGGCTGTTGTTCCTCTGAAAGCCTTTTACATAAGTTGATTACAATATAGAGTCTCCTGGGGTTTACTTAAGAGACTTCTGAATATTCTAGATTTTGAGAGCTTGGGCATGGTGAACATATCACGGCATTAATCTTGCATTAAGAAAATGTAGAGAAAATGTGCGTATACCTTTGCTGACAACCCGCTGTGCAAATTTGTATTGTAATTTAAAAGGTGAAATCATTGGGTAGGTTTTATTTACATTATTTTGTGTTACTTTACGAAAAATAATTGAATGTTAATTTATCTGACTTGTCTCAGAGTATTTTAAAGTAGCCATTATTGGACTTTTTTTCCTTCCTTCAAGGAATTTTTCGAGAATTTGGAGGTGCAAGATGTGCACATAATATAGTAAAGTACCCTCAATGCCGGCAGCATGCCCTGATGACTATCCAGCAGCTGGTGCTCTCTCCAAATGGGGACGATGACATGGGCACTCTCCTGGGGCTAATGCATTCAGCCCCACCGACAGAATTGCAGTTGAAGACTGATATTTTAAGGGTAAGTTTGATAAATGTGTTTTCCCTCTTCTACTACTAAAATCTGTGGTTATTTTAAAATGATCTATATTTAAGTTAGAGGCAGGGAAATTTAAAAAATCAAAATTACCCAGAAAACCTCACAACTTTGTGCACATTAGGAATTTGGAAAAACTCCAGTCATTTATGTCTTTCAGTATATATTTAACTTACTGCTGATAAACCTTTGCAGTAATTATCTTGACTTATTGGAACTCTTAAATTAAATATTAGTGAAGTATAGGATCTTAATAAATACTAAATATATATATTTTCTGTTCAATTGAATTCACTCATAGTGTTATGCATCTGTGAAATGAAATGCTAGATTTGACATTATATACACATGCATGCATATATGTATGTATGTAAGTAATGGATATCCTAGTAGATATCAAACAATATACCAGAAGTTTTACATATGCTTTTATCATTTACTCCTTAGCAATATTGTAAAGTAAGTAGCCCCCTGTTTTGCAGATGAGAAAACTTAGGTTTAAAGAAATATATAACATATATTGTTTACGTAAGTGACTTTTAGTTAGTAGAACTGACCCCCAGATTTCAATACCCGTTTTATTTCCACAGCACCATTGTTTTACACAGACTTATACACTCACATTCTCTCATATTACTGAAATCATTGATACTGTAAGAAATGATATGTAAGAAATTTTTAGAATCAAAATATAATCAAATGTTTCACTTTCATTTAGAAGTGAATTTAGTAATGCAAGTAAGGTGTAATGGAAAAGTAAAGACTATTAAATATTAAATGATATATTTTAAAAAATTCCAAGTTCCAGATATAATAGTAGCTAACATTTATTGACTGCGTTCTATTAGTACTATTGTATGCATTTATGTGCATCTACTTATTTAATCCTTATGATAAAAATAAATACTATTAGTGTCCCTGCTTTACATATTACAAACTGAAACACAGACTGGTTAAAAAATTTTCCCAACTTGTATATGCCTAGTAGGTAGAGGAGCCTTGATCTGAACCCATGTAGTCTCTTTATAAAGCTGTGCTTTTAACTTATGTGCGGTGAATAATAGTTGTTTTAATAAAAAGAGACATAGCCTTCTCTTTTTGTGACTAAAAACCTGCTCTTGTATTTAAATAATATCTGAGTAAAGTGAGAGAAGTCCATTAAAATTTATGTTCTTTAATTTATTGATTGACGCAAGGTTTCTAAATACAATTTTCCATTATAAGGATTCAGGCCTCCTTGGTGAAATGCTTGATTCCAGGACTAGGGCAGAGAAAGAAACAAAATAAGCCTAAAACATTTCAGTTAGCCTTTAAAAAGTAAAGAAGAGATCAAAGAAAATAATTAAGTAAGTACAATCAAACAAATAAATGAGAGAAAAGGAAAATCTCTTATTTATAGTCAAAAGTCAAAGAAAATCACCATTATGAACTATCATAGTAATAATTAGTTCAGGTAAAATTCATCACTGGCTACTAAAGACAGTAGATGAAAGTTTTAGAAATGAAAGGATTTTTGCATAGTCTTAAATTGTGTCCTCAAAAGATATTTCTTAATTTCGAGTGCTAAAATATTAACTTTACAGTGGACCCTACCTTAACTAAATGATCAGCATTAACTTTGCCAGTGATGGACAAATGAACAGCATACACCTCCTGATATGAAGCACATAGAAAAATTCAGCTCGTTTTTGTAGTTTTTCCTCCCAAAAGTATATGATATGAATCTGTTTATTAGAAAACATCACATAAATCCTAATAGGAGAACATTCTATGAAATAACTGGCCTAAACTCTTAAAAAAAAATGAAATGAAAAATGACTTAGGAACTGTTCCAGAAAGTAAAGAGGTTGAAGTGACTACTGAATGTAGTACATGAACTTGAATTTTCCTTTGTTATGGAGAATATTATTGGGATTTGGAAAAAACACAACATCTGTAGATAAAATAATTGCATTATTTCAATGTTAATTTTCTATTTTGAGCATTGTACTGTGAGTAGTAAGAGAATTCTATTTTTTGAAAAACACACTGAAGCTTTTAGGGGAAAAGGGAAGTGGAGAGAGAGAAATTAAGTAATATGGTAATTTTTCAAGAATCCGAATGAAGGATATCTGTGAATTCTTTCAACTGATTATGCAGTTTTTCTTCAAGACTAAAATGACATTAAAATAATAACAGACAAACCAGTGTGTTTAACCTTGCTTGCTTCCAAGGCCCTTGTGACCCGATCTCCCTCTCCTCTGACGACTTCTACTAGTACTCTCACCTGTGGATGAGGAAGACGTTATTTTTCCTCTACCTGCTGAGTTCTTAGCTAGGACAGACTGGTGTTACAAAAGACAAAATAGCAAGAGAAAAACAAGCAGAAGTTTATTAACATGTGTACCTCATATGTGCATGGGAGACAACCAGGGAAAGATGACTAATTCTCAAAGAGGTGGCTTAGAACTCCATTTTATATGGTAGTCCCCCCATATCTTCAGGGAAATACATTCCAAGACCCCCAGAAATGTCTGAAACTGCAGATAGTATGGAACCCTATATATACTATGTTTATACCTGTGATAATGTCTAATTTATAAATTAGGCACAGTAAGAGATTAACAACAATAACCAATAATAATATAGAATAATTATAACAATATGCCAGTGTCCCTACTCTTGTGCTTTGGTGCCACTATTAAGTACAATAAGGGTTACTTGAACACAAGCACTGGGAAACCTCCACAGTTGCTCTGATAACCGAGACTATACTCAGTGACAAACGGGCAGGTGGCTTATACAGCATATGTACACTGGACACGGGGATGAGTCACAGTGGTGTGGGGCAGTGTGAGATTTCATCATGTTACTCTGAACGATACACAATTTAAGACTTTTGAATTGTTGTTTTCATTCAATATTTTCAGGCCAAGTTTGAGCACAGGTAACTAAAATGAAGGAAAGCAAAACTGCAGAGAAGGGGGACCACTGCGTAGCATTCTCCACAAAGAACCGTACATTTTTAGAGAAATGATGACATAAAGAGAAAGGACTCTAGGGATATCTAATTGTGGGAAGGCAAATAAATGGTAGATAAAGAATAGTTGGTAGTTTGTTTTGTGCATTTATTTGCTGTCTCCAGGCTGAGAAGGGTCTGACTTCATCAAATAGGGAATGGCAGAGAGTTTTCTTATATCTACTTCTTCTCAGTTGCCTTCAACTGAAAATAATCCTTATGCCAAAGTGGCATCTTTTGGGGTGGCATATACTAGTTTCCTACATGCCCATTTCAGCCACAGACATTACAAGAGTTATTACTTCTATTTTCTTTTACTTTTATTCAATTAAATGCTTCATTGGTAATGAAAAAATAGCATTTCTTTCTTTATGCTGTTATATATTTCATCATGTTTTGATGGTGTATAATGACAATTTTGAATATGCATCTTAAAAGCAAGATTAATCTCACCACAATTTATCTCTTAGACAAAAAGGATATCCACATGAATGTCAATATTTGAAGAACATTTTGTATTTGAAGGAATTGTTGGGAGAATATAGATGGCGTCAAAAGATGCTAAGGTTGCCAACTTTTTTAACATACCATTTTCTCCTCTTTTAGTACCTTATTAATTAGATTTTTAAAATATTGGTAAGCCAACAGGAAGTAGTTGACTGACCCATAATTTTGAGGCAGTGCTCTGGTTAATGTTAGTAACTGATTCTCAGGCTGGAAGAGGGCAGGAGAGGGTCGTGATATTTTGCATTTACAGATTTCCAGGGTATAAATACTCGCATTGTGGCCCATTCAATCAACTAATGTGCCACTGAATGTAGACTGGAAAGAGATGCACAGTAGTACACCATTATATAGCATTTCCTCATGCAGATATGCAAAAGCATAGACAATAGTAAAACTTAGAAAATAATTAGAAACTGATGAGTTTTGAGTATTACTTTTGTCTTTAAAATATTTAGTTGTAAATTTATTACTTAATTTTAAATTATGATTGTACGTTTAACAACTGACTTACAAAATTCCTGAAAATACAGTACTTGACCTCTTGAGAGCCGGTATGAGCTAGCTCTGGCATTCTGCTTTGAAGGGATAAAGTAGTGTTGTGTGCCAGTAGGGAAAATTTGGGTTCTCAGTTTCAATTTCCATTTTTATTTCATTCAGAATTGCCTCTTAGTTCCTCCATTCAACTGACATATACCACAAACCTATGTAATTTAATTTGTAATTATTTATACGCAAACCTGACATTCCATGACATGTCATGGAAATTCTCCTGATGCATAAATTTGAATTGTGTGAATTGTATTTATACAAATATAAATAATATATAGCTGATTTTGTCTTATTAACCAAGCAGCCTCTAGATCTCATTGCAACTTTGGTGTTTGCTACTCGTCATCATTTATTGATGTAAGTGGGAAGTTACATTATTCATGGTATTTGAAATTTTTCAAATACTGAGATTGTGCTGGGATAATGTCAGAGCGCCAACAGATACCAATTTTGAGGAAGTAGGAGGTGGGCCTGTCCAGAAGTACATAATATAAATTATTGGACTAAAGATTCATAAGCAGCAGTTTTTCTAACCTCAGTCATAATTCTAACCAGTGATAGCATTTTGTACATGTTACTTTAACTTTGAACTCACCCCTCCTCATCTATAAAATAATACTTGTCATATTTTTCTCCCAGTATGTTTTTGAAAATTGATTACAGTGATAGGCTTATATGCCAGGCACTTCTCTAAGTGTTTTTACATGTATTTCCTTTGAGGCTAGTTATTGTTGTTTCCATTTTACATAAGAGGAAACTGTGACACAGAAAGGTTAAGTAACTGGGATGGTTAAATGCTTTTTAATGTTGGAGTCGGAATATGACCCCAAGCATTCTGAGTTCAGCCGTCTTCAGGCTATGTTATAAGGAGTGTGTGTGTTTGCACCCACGCATACGTGTGTGTGTGTTGGTTAAAAAGTCTTTTGTTAATATGAGATATTTTAAGTATTAATACAGTTTATTAAATTTGACAATATAGGGAAACTATATTGTTACCAGATGCTAAAATGGAAATTTATTGATTAAAGACTATTGGAAGGAGTATATTGTTTCTATATTTTATTTACATACATATTGCATATTTTCTGTCTTTTAAAGTATTAAGGCATATATATGAACAATTAAATCTTCATAACTTCTGAAGCAGTGTATGTCAAAAGGTGACTAATATATTAATACAGGTTGAGCATCCCTCATCCAAAAACCTGAAATTCAAAATGCTACAATCTTTTTGAGTGCTGACAAGTGGAAAATTCCACACCTGACCTCATGTGATGATAAGTTGCATGAACAAAATTATTTAAAATACTGTATAAAATCACCTTCAGGCTATGTGTATAAGGTATATATGAAACATACATGAATTTTATGTTTAGATTTGGGTCCCATCCCCAAGGTAACTTACTGTATATGTGCAAATATTCCAAAATCTGAAACTTTTCTGGTCCCAAATACTTTAAATAATAGATACTCAACCTGTATGTAGCCTTTTCATTCTTCAGATACCATTAGAAATGTGTGAGATCTTTTAATAAAATGACTTTTTTCAAATGCAATGATTGGACAGATTAGAAATTATATCTTAAGTAATAGTAAATACCCATTGTGCTACAATTAATGAAACAGAGGGCAAAGGAGTCCACTGTATCCATAAAAAAGATTTCAGATTGCTGTTTGGGGCATAATGCCATGATTAAGTGCAGGAGTAGGGTAATTAGACTGCCTAGGTTTAAATTCTACCTTTATTATTATATAAGTTGTATAGTCTTTGGAGAGTTATTTTACCACATTGGGCCTCAATTCCTTTTCTATAAAGTGGAAATAATAATAGTACCTTACACACAGGATTGTTGAAAGGATTAAATAAGATAGTGCATAAAAGTACCTAGAATGCCTAGTACATAGCAAGTACCTGATAAAATATTAGGTGATTTTGTAATGTGTTTTTTAAAATCATAAGCTGGCCAGGGCGGTGGCTCACGGCTGTAATCTCAGCACTTTGGGAGGCAGAGGTGGGTGGATCACTTGAGGCCAGGAGTTTGAGACTAGCGTGGCCAATATGGTGAAATCCCATCTCTACTAAAAATATAAAAAATTAACTGGGCATGGTTGTGCGTGCCTGTAATCCCAGCTACTCAGCAGGCTGAGGCAGGAGAATTGCTTGAACCCAGGAGGTGGAGGTTGCAGTGAGTCAAGATGGCACCCCAGGACTCCAAGTTGGGTGATAGAGCATGACTCTGTTTTTGTTTTTGTTTAAAAAATATATATATCATAAGCTAAGTTAAAATTATGACAGTTCAGAAAGTAAATATTTGATTTACTTATGTACTTCAGGTTTTCTTTCTTAAAGCTTACAGCTGTTTTGGGAAAGATCATACTTTCAGCCCTCAGGCTTCAGTTCATTTTGGAAAAGAGAATGTTTAATAAGTCTTCTGAAGTGAATCTTCTTTCTAAAGAATGAATGTGGTCACTTTATAGGAGACAAAAGACCTCAGATCTTGGCTGCCCCGACCATCTCTCTGATCCCTTCTAGAATTAATCAGTTTCTATACGCATAGTCATAAGTTTTCATGATTGTGTAAAACTAGATTAGAAGATGTATTTTACTTACTTTGTAAAGTCACTGAATTCATTGATGTCATAATCAATTAAAGACTCTGGAAAAGCTCTTCAACCAATATTTGGATATAGCTTTATTCTATCAAAGAAATATGTGATATTGTTTCCTAAAATTACCTTCAGCATTTAATGTGACATTTTTTAATTAGCAAAATATTTGATATGCTTTATAGGACCGTTTATTGGGTAAATTTTACAAGCATGTCAGATTCACAGAATGTACAACCTCCATATACATGCTAGTGGTTTGTTTTTTTAATTACGTGTATTTTCATTTGTTTTTTTCTTTTGTCTCCTGTAGGCCCTCCTGTCGGTCCTTCGAGAAAGCCATCGTTCAAGAACAGTTTTTAGGAAAGTTGGAGGATTTGTGTACATTACATCCTTGCTCGTTGCTATGGAAAGATCTCTGAGCTGTCCACCCAAGAATGGCTGGGAGAAAGTGAACCAGAATCAAGTATTTGAACTTCTTCACACTGTGTTCTGCACGTTGACTGCAGCAATGCGCTATGAGCCAGCCAACTCTCATTTCTTCAAAACAGAGATTCAGTATGAGAAGTTGGCAGATGCTGTTCGATTTCTTGGCTGCTTCTCAGACCTAAGAAAAATAAGCGCCATGAATGTCTTCCCCTCAAATACACAGCCATTTCAAAGACTTTTAGAGGAAGATGTAGTCTCAATAGAATCAGTGTCACCCACGTTACGGCACTGCAGTAAACTTTTTATTTATCTTTACAAAGTAGCCACAGATTCTTTTGACAGGTATGGCTCTGCTCTGTCCTCTGAATTAAAGGGTGTATACTAAGCATGACTTCAACGTTAAGACTTGAATTATGAGTTAATCCCAAAGAATATGAAAGTAGATGAATCTTTTCTCCTGTTTGTTTGAGGTGTATCACTTTATTTTTGAATATTACTCTTGCTCTGATATTGTTTTTTTAGCATGGAAGCCTGTGTGCTATTTGTAAATTCAGGTTCCATTAGTTCTCATTGCAGTTACTGGAACAGATTCTATGAAGTTTCCTTTAATGATCGTGTTTACTATTGTCTTTTTTCTTTTTAGCCTTAAAAGGTGCATCTGGACTTACTGATATGTGTTATCAACAGAACATCATTATGATTATTCTTATTTCCAGACACATACTCCATCATTCTCCACATTTCGTACTCCTCAAAAAATGATATAGTTCCCAAAGAGAGATGTCAGTGTCTTGAACCATCAAGTTCAAGAGGCCATCAGACTCAGTATTTACTCATTCCTTTATGAAATAAGTACTTAACAAAACCTGCTGCATGCCAAGTCACTGTGCTAGGCATTGAGGATTCAGCTCTGTACAGGGCTGTCTTAGTCCTTGTTATCTTTTAGCTAAAATATAGACACATAAATAAACAATTACCTATAGTGTGACAAATTCTACAATGGGGAAATATAGGGTTCTCGGAGATTGTAGGAGAGCCACTTCATCTGGATCACTTATTTTCAGTACTTCAACTGTGTTTTCAATGAAGATGTCACTTTGAAAATAATACTTCTAATTTATGCCCCAAGCATTATTGCTTTTAACAGTTACCATAGTTTTACTACCTAAAATAAATGAAGTGCCCTCATAAATAGACCATGTAACTCCACTGGACAGAGCTTATAATAGGTTTTGTGTCCTTTTCTGTGGAATATCTGCTTTGAAGTATCAACTGAGATATTTCTTCCTTCTTAACAAGATTTCTTAGTGCTCAGTATTTACATTTAAAAATCTAAACAACTATGACAAAAATTATAAAAATTTTTTTTCTTTAAACTTCTGCTTTTCCCTATCTCGAAATAAAATGCACATATATGGTTAACTTATAGGAAACACAGGACAGTGTAGTGTTCTAGGAATGAGCTATATAAATTTGTGTATTCAGATTCAACCTCTTTTCCCTTGATTTCTTCTTATCCTAGTTAGAATATGTCATTTTTAGTCACTGTCAAAAATAGGGCCTAGAGCACCCTGTTTAACAGATGTGTTAAATGTTAACATGAATGGAATAAGCATCTGCCGTGAGCATGCTTTTCTGTTTCATTCAGTGCATGTGTTGTAGTCTTGTTCCTTGTTCCTGCTGAATATGGAGGATGTTCCTTATTAAACTTTTACTGGCATTTCTTGTGAAACTAACCAACTGCCAACCTGGTGTTCTCTTCTTCTAACCTCTCTAAACCACCCTGTCTGTTTTGTGTCTGTAGTCGTGCAGAACAGATCCCTCCTTGCCTGACAAGTGAGTCTTCTCTCCCCTCTCCTTGGGGTACACCAGCTTTGTCCAGGAAAAGGTACTGATCATATAAGAGAAGTCAGTCTCTATTTGTGTGGGGTTTCTTTTTTTCTGTGCTTATTTATGTTAACATGGTGATTGTGTTTTGTGATTTCAGTTTTGTTTTTTTTAACTTTTGGGTTTTGGGGGGTGTTTTTAGGTTTTAAAAATACCAATTTTTCTTATATACATGAGAGTAAAATGTGTTAATGCTATGAAACTATGAAGGACATATAATTTTGTCATCCAACTTTTTTATACTAAACTACACATTTTGGTTATAGAAAAAGCATGTCTTTTATTAAAAATAAGTTAGAAAAGTGGACTTAATGTCTCTAAGTAGAGTACTTTTCCACTTTTTTTCTTTTTCTTTTTTTTAATTATTATTTTTTACTTTAAACGTTGGGATCATTCTTTGGTTTTTACTATTATTCCAAAATGAATTTCATAGCATTGGAAGGAAATGTGTATTTTCTCCATCAGATTCAACCAATTGAAGTATGTTGCTGTTATGAAAAATGCTCACAGCTAAACTTTGAAAAAGTTAATAAAAAACCCACCCCAATACTTTGATCAGTTCTTTGTAAATCTCTAAGCTGATCTAGTTGGTCTTTTCAAAACTACCTTTAAAAAAATTCTACTCAAATTTTTAAAAACTGCAGTTGATTGACGGAAGTATAGTTAAGATCCACGTAAGATTACATTTGCAGCCCAACCATCAAATGATTATGGTCTGCAGTTGGCCCCAAATACTTCATTCTTTCTCCTGTTTTCCTCATAACCAAAAATAAGTCCTTAACTCTTACATTAATATTCTTTCATTGCGGCTTTTAAAAAATGAATCCCAAGGTGCTGCTATATTGTTGTTTTAATCTTATTACTATTGTTCAGATTTTGAAATTCGAAGACAGATGGAGTTAGTACATCAAAAGTATTTGTTATGGATTCTGTATTTCAACGTGTTTGCGTAGTAATATTAGGTATATGAAAAGATGCAATTTCCTTTTTCTCTTAAATTTACACTTATAGCTTACTTTGCACAGCAAATCGTGGCATAGTTCAGAATAGTCTTAAATGAATATAGGGTTGTTCAGTATATTTGTGCTTAAAAACTGCAATTTCTTTTTTAAAAAAAGAGCTCTTCCTAATTCGAAGAATGATAAACTAGGTAAATTCAAGTTGATATCATGTGTTTTTCTGTTGCTAAAATGGTCGAGGTAAAAAACAATGTGTGTTTGAAAATTTGTGTTTGCTCATGAGCCCTAGAAATTACTAAATGTTAGAGAAATAATTTTAATTAGTAAATAGTTTAAATTACTAAAAATCACAATTTAAAAATATGGTGATTATGTCATAATGAGTAATGCCTTAAAATTTGCTGTTTAAAAACATTTAGTCCTTTTTAAGTATTAACCAAATACCACAAAATAGAAATACACAGATTAAAAGGATACTTAAAAAAATACATCAGGGCCAGTTGCAGTGGCTCACGCCTGTAATCCTAACATTTTGGGAGGCCGAGGCGGGCGGATTGCCTGAGGTCAGGAGTTCAAGACCAGCCTGGCAACACGGTGAAACCCCCTCTCTACTAAAATACAAAAAAAAAAAAAAAGCCAGCATGGCAGTGTGCGCCTGTAATCCCAGCTACTCGGGAGCTGAGTCAGGAGAACTGCATGAACGCAGGAGGTAGAGGTTGCAGTGAGATCACTCCACTGCCCTCCAGCCTGGACTACAGAGCAAGACTCCATTTCCAAAAGTACATCAGAACTTTCTATTTATTTAAATGGTAATTTGACAAAGAGAAAACAGCATTTTATTTTTATTCTTAAAGAGTTACTTATGGCCTTAAATCAAAAACATATTGTCATCATTTGCAGTGTAGCTCCATGTAGAGATACCAGGTCTTTGACTTAAGGGAAGACTGTCACTAAATCAGTAAAGCTAGTTGATTGAGCCCTAATCCGTGTGAATTCTCCATGATCCTTACAAGTTGACATTCCCTCAAGGACAGAAAGCTCCTGATACTGTTCATGCTAATACTAAGATCATTGTTGACATTTTCAGGTTGCCATTCTATTCAGCTTGCATACATTTTGCTCAGCGGTAAGAATCATAAGCTAGTAAAGAATATAATGTTTTTACTTCACAAATTCAAGTCTAGTAACTTGAAATTAGAATTTAAGTCACACTATTTTCTAGAAACTCTCAACAAATTACATCAGCTTATAGACATCTTTTTCTTGTAGCAAAACATATTGGTTTTGTTGGCAAAAGGATAAACCAAAATTTAACTGTGTTTTTATGGCTTGTGGAACACTCTCAGATGCTAAGGATGTTTTGAACTTGTGATACTTGTCTGACATGTAGTATCCAGGAGATTTTTCTCTAATTATTTTAAGAATTGGGGGAAAATGAACTAGCTGACTTTATATTTGGAAAATTAAAACTCATAACCTTTTTCATTGTTCATTATTCAGAAGGAATAATAGAACAGAATTATAGCTGAACAGTGTTCAATCAGAGTTAGAAGAAGTGAATACAAAATAATAATCAGAACTCTACAGAATATGACTGCAGTGGAGCAAAAGGTGACAAGTACTTGTTATCCTTCAAACATGGGATCCATTATTTAGTGCCTCTACACACCTCATAAGTTAAGCAAAGCAGATTCAGAATTTAAATATTATGTATTCCCCGGAGAGGTGGATGAATCTTAAATATATATGAGAATTTAGGTTGAAATATTAAATAGCAACCAAATTATGAAATGTAATTTTATCCTATCTTTGGAAATGTTTAGTTCTTGCTTGGGAATTAACCATTTAATGAGCTTACCGTAATTCCAGAATTTAAAAAGTGATACCTATGGTGATACCTAGATGACTTAATCAGAATTAATTTTGTATAATACCTGTTGTAATACACCTAATTTTAGTTAATAAATACCGTGTTTTAGACATCAGCAATGTTTGCAATATTTTTCTGGTTTGAAAACAATGAATGTAATTCCTTTTTCAGAATATTGTTTTCTTAGATTAAAAAAAGTACTACTGTAATAATTGTATACAGGTTGAGTGTTTCTTGTTCAAAACACTTGGTACCAGTATTGTTTTGATTTCCAGCTTTTTGGATTTTGTAATATTTCAAATATATATAATGAGATATCTATGGGACCCAAGTCCAGACACAGAATTTATTTATGTTTCATATACATCTTATACAAGTAGCCAGAAGACAATTTTATGTAATATTTTTAGTAATTTTGTACATGAAACAAAGTTTTGACTCTGTTTTGACTCTGATCCATCATATAAGGTCAGATGTGAAATTTTCTACTTGTGGCATCATGTAGGTGCTTAAAAAGTTTTGGATTTTGGAGCATTTCAGATTTCAGATTTTTGGATTAGGGATACTCAACCTGTGTTAGTAAAGAGTTCAGTGTCCAAAGATATAAACATTTCTTCCTGAGTGTATCAGTAATTTAAATCCAAATCTCATCAAATCTGTCAATTTAGAAATGATTTTGGAAGGCCTATAACTAAAATAGACAATTAGAATCTATGCATATGTGTGTGTATGCAATGAAAACATTTTTAATGAAATTTTGGAATTCAGTGGTTATTTCTGATACATGCTAGGTAAATTATGAATCTGTTTTTTAGACGGATCAAAATATTTAAAATAATAAAGGGAGCAATATAGGAGTAGGATAACTGTTGGTAATACACATTTTGAAATATTTTTCTTAGTAAGTTTAGAAATTAAATCTTTTTGAATGAAAAATGGCAGAATACAGGGAGTGAAAACATGAATGGGTAAAGGACATGCTGACTTTTAAATAAACTAGGAGAGCCTATGCGCCTTTTTATAAGTAAAGCTGAACATTTTCCTAGAATCCCTGTTAAAAAGAGAACGGTATTTTTTTTTAAACCATGGCAGTGCCAATTCTTTGCTACTAAATCACTGACGTAAAGCATCTGTTTCCCAAGCTGCTCTTGTCCCAGAAAGCTAAAACTGCATTGCTCTCTGTGACAGAGCTCAGCATTAGGCAAATTATGCTGAGACCAACTCATTGGAACAAAGAGTTCCCATAGGCTGAAGCCACAAGCATCTGTTTCTTAGTGCCAAGATGCAAAATGTGCAAAATTCATGAATTGTAGATGAGTAGTATGAAATAGAAAGTAGAGATCATTGATGAGAAGAAGTGCGTACATTCAGGACATGGCTGGGTTTTCTAATTCACAGAAACTTGTTCTGTAAATTGTCTTCAAGTTTTTAAAAGTTGCAATGAATATTTTCAGTGGTAGTGAGGATAAATGCAGAAAATGAAAGCAGTTCCAAATAAGCTAAAGGAAAACTCCCACAATGCCAAATATATTTATTCTTGGATAGCCTAGCCTCTGAGACAACCCTGACTCAGTTGACCCCGTTAGTGTTACTCATGCACTAAGGAAAGGTTAAAACACATATAGGTAATTTCAAAAGATAAAATCTCATTGAGGGAATTTATTTAACTTGATCTCTCATCACATATTATTGGAATTGTCATCTTCCTAGAGCTTTGAATCACTATGATTGTACCTGTTCTTTACATCTTCTGGTATAGGTGTCATTTTTTAATCAAACAATCCATACAGTAAATCAGTAAAAGTAAAAATCATATAATGACTATGAATAATGGATAGTTACATGGTCTGCACACATCCACCCACACACATGCAGACACATACACATATCAACTCGAGTTGATAATATATTCCTTTTTTTCTATCCCAACCTTAAGTTGTTTTCTAACAAGGCTTTTTGGCTATCAGTGGATGAAAGTAACCGAAGAGGAATAGAATGTGATTGGAATTCAATACCAAATTTACCCTTTCGTTTTTTTATAGGCATGTATATCATTCTGTTTCAACTCCCCCTGTTTACCCTCCTAAAAATGTTGCTGACCTGAAACTACATGTGGCAACTTCATCTCTCCAGACTTCTGATGCAGTCATCATTCATCCTGGAGCCATGCTTGCCATGCTGGACCTACTGGCCTCCGTTGGGTCAGTGACACAGCCAGAAGTAAGCTTGGATATGTTAGTTCCTTCCCATCTGTAATGAAATGAATGAAAGGACGTGAGTGCAATTATATGAGCTAGGGGGTTGAGGAGAAAGTTAGTATTACATACTAAAGTAGCTGGGGAAAAAAAGGATTTTTTAATTTGAGTGTTACCTTTCATGATGAATGGTAGATATATATGTTTTAGAATCCAGTTCATTCGTTACAAAGGCAACCAAGGTGGTTTCTTCTGATACTAGAATAATTCTCTTTCTCCTTGTAAATCCTGCTCAGCAGTGGACATTGCTAATGAATAATACAGAAGGAAAAATGACTGAAGATACTACATTGAGGCTATTTGTCTGTTTTGACTTGTTGCACTCAAGAGTTTGGGTGAATTGGAGTTTGGGTGGTGATTTTTATTAAAATGTTATGTGGTCTCTAAGGCCTAAAGTGTCACAGATGTAAACAATGGGCTTTCCTTTAAACTAGTTATCTGCCCACCATTAAGAAGACTTTGTCCCTGCTATTTCTATAAAAATAGAACTACCTTTAGTCATACAGTCATGTAATACAAAAGTCTAAAGAGAATAGAATCCAGCTGCCTGTATTTCTCGCAAAATTAAAATAGGACATGTTTGCCTAAACTGTTCTGGAATTGCTATATTGCTCTAAGCCAGTTACTTAATTTATCTGAATGTATTTGGAAGCATATAGAGACTTCATGTTAAAAGGTATGCTTCCGGCCGGGTGCGGTGGCTCACGCCTGTAATCCCAGCACTTTAGGAGGCCAAGGCAGGTGGATCACGAGGTCAGGAGATCGAGACCATCCTGGCTAACACGGTGAAACCCCGCCTCTACTAAAAATACAAAAAATTAGCCTGGCGTGGTGGCGGGCGCCTGTAGTCCCAGCTCCTCGGCAGACTGAGGCAGGAGAATTGCTTGAACCCGGGAGGCGGAGGTTGCAGTGAGCCGAGAGCCGAGATCACACCATTGCACTCCAACCTGGGCGACAGAGCAAGACTCTATCTCAAAAAAAAAAAAAAAAGTAATGCTTCCGCCGGGCGTGGTACTAGAACTTGGGAGGCTGAGGCAGGTAGATCACCTGAGTTCAGGAGTTTGAGACCAGCCTGGCCAACATGGTGAAACCCCATCTCTACTAAAAATATAACAATTAGCTGGGCATGGTGGTGGGCGCCTGTCATCCCAGTTACTTGGGAGGCTGAGGCAGGATTATCACTTGAACCTGCGAGCCAGAGACCGAGCCATTGCACTCCAGCCTGAGCAACAAGAGCGAAACTCCGTCTCAAAAAAAAAAAAAAAAAAAGGTATGCGAAAAGAATTGTCACCTTTCTCACTAAAAATGACCTGACTGTGTGGATTTCTTTGTTGATTTTAGCATGCTTTGGATCTTCAACTTGCCGTGGCAAATATTTTACAATCCCTGGTGCACACGGAAAGGAACCAGCAAGTCATGTGTGAAGCTGGTCTTCATGCACGACTGCTGCAGAGGTGTAGTGCCGCACTGGCTGATGAGGACCACTCACTGCACCCACCCCTGCAGCGCATGTTTGAACGATTAGCCTCTCAGGCCCTGGAACCCATGGTATTGAGGTGAGTTCTCTTTCATACTCAAATAATCCACAATTAGTAATGTCAGTTTCTAGAGTCCTTATGATTCCAGAGTTCCTGGCTTAATGGACATATATTCCGTTATCTATGGGCAAAACATAACAAAAATGGACAAAATACTCAAAATATAGCACTTAGAAACAAATAAATCTAGTTGTTAGTAATCAGTTAGTGTTTCTGTCCATCAGTTATTTCTTTCATTTGAATCTAGCAAGCTCTCCCTTTCCTTTAAAAATAAAGTCATGCATTTACTTTATATTTAATAACTTTTCATATGTAAGAAGTTTTTAAAGAAATACTTTTTAACTTTTTAATTTGAAATAATAATAGATTCACCATAAGTTGTGAATATAGATCCAAGAGTTTTCCTGTGCCCTTTGCCCATTTTTCTCCAGTAGTTACACCTGACATAACTATACTACAGTATCCAAACCAAAAAATTGATATTGGTATGATGTATTTATGTGCACATACAATTATCTGTTATTGTATCACATGTAGATTCATGTAATCACCACACAATTACGATGTCACAAAGATTTCTCTAGTGCTACCTTTATTGTCATACGCACTCCCCTAACCCCAACATCGTTAGCCCATGGAAAGCACTGATCTGTTCTCCATCTCCATAGTTTTGTCATTATGAACAGGGGTCTCAAATCCCGAGCTGTGGACCAGTACTGGTCCATGTCCTATTAGGAACTGGGCTGCGCAGCAGGAGGTAAGCTGTGGGTGAGCCAGCATTTGCCACCTGTGCTCCACCTCCTGTCAAATCAGCAGTGACATTAGATGCTCATAGGAGCGTGAACCCTATTATGAACTGTGCATGCAGGGGATCTAGTTTGGGCACTCCTTATGAGAATCTAATCTAATACCTGATGATCTGAGGTGGAACAGTTTCATCCTGAAACCATCCCCCACAGCCCATCCATGAAAAAATTGTCTCCCACAAAACCGGTCCCTGATGCCAAAAAGGTTGGGTACTACTGATTTTGAGAATGTTACATAAATGAAGTTATATAGTATGTGATCTTTTGAAATTGTCTCTTCACTAATCATATTGCTCTTGAACTGCACACAAGTTGTTACATGTATCAGTAGTTTTTTCTGTTTGTTACTGAATAATGTTCCATATTATGGATGTATCACAGTTTGTGAATCATTCAAGAAATATATACTTATATATGTGTATTTCTTGAATGATTCATAGATATCTGTCATTTCCTGCAGGAAGCCTCCTGCTTTGAGCCACCCTTCCAAAAGTCTGGGTAGGCTGCCTGTGTATAAACTCTATAACACTGCTATTACAGAACTTATTATATTATAAAACTTCCACGAGCTTTCTTAAAAATGGTTGAAATTTATTTGTAAGTTTTTAAAACTGACTCCAAACTGTGAATTAAAAAACTGTTATGCTGTAAACATTTGTTAAATGGTGGTGTATCAGGCAGTGTTCACAGCCTTTATAATGCCAAGATGAGTGAGATGGACCTACTCACTTCATCCATTATCTTGTAGTTGTACTCACCATCCTGAAGTTTCGAAAATACCATTGAGATTTTCCCCTGATCCTTTTTGGTAATCTGCTACTTAAAAAGTAGAGAAACACAGAGAGAGAGAGAGAGAGAGAGAGAGACATTGTCCCATACCTAATGCTACTGTTTTACCAGATAACTTGTATTGCATAGTTAGATAAATAGAATAAGCAATGAAAGTCAACCATTGGGTATGTTCAGTTTTCACAATGAATGAGTTCTCACAAAAAAAAAGTCAAATGATGGTACAAGTACTTTGCTACTTAAAAGCCATAGATTATAAACTAATTGTGTCTAATGTTCTACATGAAAAACTGGCAAACCTAACTTGTAAGCCTTTTTTGTTTCCTGCTATAGGGAATTGGAAATTTAGAGAAGTATTCTACTTTTTTCTTTTTTAACATGATGTTGTAAATGACAGGATATGGAGGGCTCATGCTCTTAAAAAATGTATGGTCTAGTAAGGAATACATGCAGATAAGCAGGAAATGAAAATATTGTTTATTAAGTTTGTAATAGCAGTGTTGCAGAGTTTATATAGGGGCAGAGACTTTTGGAAGTGTGACTCAAAGCAGGCTTCCTAGAGGAAATGACAATTAATGAAGTAAAGTATGAGGCCGGGCAGTGTGGCTCATGCCTGTAATCCCAACACTTTGGGAGGCCAACGCAGGAGGATTACTTGAGGTCAGGAGTTTGAAATAAGCCTCTGAATAACATAGTGACACCCTGTTTCTACAAAAAAAAATATATGTATATATACACACATATATATTTTTTATATATGTATATATATTTTATATATGTATAAATATGTATGTATAAAAATATATAAAATATATATTTTATATATATTATATATATACATATATAAAAAATATAAAATATATATTTTTTAACTAGCATGGTGGTGTGTGCCTGTAGTCTTTGTTACTTGGGAGACTGAGGCCGAAGGATTTCTTGGGCCCAAGAGTTTGAGATTGCAGTGAGCTGTGATCACACCACCGCACTCCAGTCTGGGTGACAGAGCAAGAGCCTGTCTCACACACACACAAAAAATTGAGCTGCAATATTTTTTTGCAAAAAAAATTATAAATAAAGAAGTGTAAAGTATGGAAGAGGGTTAATCAGGTGAAAAAGTAAGGGCAAGAATTTTTTCCCCAACAAGAAAGACAAATATGTCTTTCTTCCAGGGTAGAGAAGGAGTACAGCTTTCTTAGGCAGTCAGAAGCTTTACGTATGTCTTTAGTGGAGTTTATGATTGGGGGAAAGATGGGAGCAGTGAAGCTGGAGAGTACAGTAGAAATCATCTGATGTATGGTACTAAATGCTAGCTGTTTTGTGTTTTCAACTATGAGAAATGGACAGCCATGAAAGAGTCTTAAGCAATAGAGTGACACTGTGTAGATTTAAGTTCTTTGAGATACTGACTGTAGTGAAGAATGGATTGAGTTGGGGCAACATTGGTGTCACAGGAGGTAATTAAGACTCTGTTTTAGGAATAGTAAAATGACGTGGTCTGGGTGATAACAGCAATAATGAGAGAAGAGAGCAGATTCCATATTTTTATGAGTGGAAATAGCAGGATTTTCTAATTTTCTGAATATGGAAAGTTAAAGAAAGGAGAAGGAACAAAAACACATTTCAGTGAGATGTAGAACAAAAGAAAAGCCCTGGGTTTGAATATAAGGTGATGAGTTTGGTTTTAGAAATATTTGAGTTGGGATTCTTCTTAAATATTATTAACTTCTAAAAAAATGAATTTATAAAAATGTGTAGCAGATATATAGCTATATGGTGATTACATGTAAAACTAACACTGTATATGTTTTATTATACTTGCATTTTTTGTATTGTAATTAGTCTGTTGGAATTTATTAAATTCCTTATTTGAAAATGTTTGGTTTATGAATTATAAATATTCTCAAGGAATAACTCTGAAAAGCAAATTTTAAAAAAAAGTGGCAGATATATAGCTATATGGTGATTAAATGTAAAACTAACACTATATTGTTTTATTATACTTTGCATTTTTTTGTATTGTAATTAGTCTGTTGGAATTTATTAAATTCATTTTCTGAATATTTCGTTTATGAATTATGTAACATTCTCAGTCAAGGAATAACTTTGCTTTGTCTCTTTCTTAGGGAGTTTTTACGTTTGGCAAGTCCTTTAAATTGTGGTGCCTGGGACAAAAAACTGCTAAAACAATATAGGGTCCACAAACCGAGTTCACTGAGTTATGAACCAGAGATGAGAAGTAAGTTGACTTTTGAAATTCCCTTTTTTGATTTATTTTATGAATGAAAATCATGTAGGAGCTGAATATTATTTCAAGAAGTTTGTGAAAGCAAAGAAAGAGAAGGGTTTATTGTTTAAATAGAGAAACAAAAGATTGGGTTGATTGAGGAAGGAGGCAGTTGGAGTGAGGAGGGAATCATTGGTGTTTGAAGGATCCAGAAGAGATAAGAATTACGGGCGGAACAACCCTTGGCTTGGAAAGGAGATACCTCTTTCTCAGAGGATTCATAATTTCTTGCCTTCCGCGAGTAGCCTTTGCTGCCTGGACTGAAGAATGGTTGATTATTGTTGACAGGCTGTGGATTTGCAGGACAGCTACTGCAGGAACACATGGAGGATAGGAAATTAAAAATACTGATAAAAGTAGTTGAACTGATACATTAATCCTGCTTATAGGTTGGATAGGGAAAGAAACGAAGCCAAGTGGCTAGTGATAGGCTGAGAGAAAGGGATAGATGGCCACTTTGGAAGGAAGTAGTGATCATATAGTTCAGCCCCTTCGTTTTTCAGGTGACAGTTCTGAGGTCAGATTAAACAAACTTCACCCATTATTTGAGTCTTAATTTTTCCTCATACAAGTTATTATCAGTGATTAGCAAATACTGTGTTTGTGTTTCAGAAACTTTAAGATATTCTGAGTTCTAACACTGTTGTATTAGAGAACAGAAATGATTGCAGGTTTTCATGTTAACTGATATACAGCTCCTGGATGCATATTTTGTTATTGTGATGTTTTTGTTATTATTTTTGTACTTTACACAGTTAGAATTGAATTGTGATTTCCTTTGCTAAGAGTAGAAACAAAAATAGTTCCTTTCCCTAAGAGAATATTTTAAATATTTTTATAGTTACCTGAATATCCAGCACATTTAGAAGGAAAACAGTTTCCTACACTCATGTAGTTTATTTTGAGAGAGAATATTTTCTTCTTTACGTTTGTAATGTGTCCCTGGAGAGATAATGACAATCTGTTTAGAATTTTTCTTTTTATTCTTGAAATTGTTACCCTTTTTATAAATATGGAAATCTTTCAGTTAAAGTACTTTTATGATCGCACATTTCGTTCTAATAATTGTAAGGAAATAATTAATAATGGGGAGAAAATGGGAGAAGCAAGTTTCTGCCATTTATCTCTAATTTGTTTTATAATAAAGATGACCTGTTTCTTTTCTTTTTAGTGCTCTAAAATTGTTTACTTTTCCCTCAAAGAGAATTAATAAATCATAGTTTTGTGAAATAAAAGTATTACCTGATTTGTAAACTATTAACTGAGATTTATAATTAAATTACATTGTATCAGTGGCTTTGATGACAATTATTTGAGATGTTTATTTTTATTTATACTCTTAGTTTCCAACGTTTCTGCAATGTGCATATTGCTTTAGTAAAAAAGGAAATGCATGCTATTAAGTTTAAAAATAAACTAAGTACATTAAAACTGGATAATGATCTTGGCACTTAAAAAGAAAATTATTGTGTATTGAAACTGAAGTGGTATTTACAAATAAATCAGCCTTGTAAAGTTATTTTAAAATTCCATATGACATTTTCCCAAGAGATTTCCTTGACTTACAGGTAGTATGATCACATCTCTGGAAGGTCTGGGTACTGATAATGTTTTTAGCTTACATGAAGATAACCATTACCGGATAAGCAAGAGCCTGGTAAAATCTGCGGAAGGAAGTACTGTACCCCTGACCAGGGTAAAGTGTCTGGTCTCTATGACAACCCCACATGACATCAGACTTCATGGGTCATCAGTTACTCCAGCTTTTGTTGAATTTGACACATCGCTTGAAGGGTTTGGGTAAGAAATTTGCAAGGAAGCCAAGCTTTATTATTTTATGCCTCATACTTGCCTTTACAAATGGATCTTTGGTTTTAAATATACTTAATTAAAATATATTTTACCATACTTAATATTTTTTAATTATTGAGTTTTTTGAGCATGATATTTTAAGATTACTACATTTAATTATTTTTGTTTGTTATACTAAATAAATTGATATGACATAGGAACCCAAAATCTTAGGCCCATGGACCAAATCTGTTTTGTTAGTAAAGCTTTTGCAAATTTTTTTTTTTTTTTTTGTAAATGAAGTTTTATTGGAACACAGCCACAGTCATTTATATTTCCTATGGTTGCTTTTGTGCTAGAGTGTCAGAGTTGAGTAGTCATGATGGAGACGGCCTGGTTCACAAAGCATAAAATATTTATGATTTGGACCTTTCCAGAAAAAGTCTGCCAACATCTGATGTAATAAATATAAATGTATAGATAATATATAAATTAAAATTAAATTGAAAAGTCTTTGGGTTTTATCATCATCTATCCTTCAAATTACCTAGCATCATAATTTATACATTATAAGTATTCAAGGACTGTCACTTCAAATGAGTAAATTATTTCAAGTGGCAGCAAAGATTATAGTAGCAGAAATGGCAATAATGAATCTATAAAGAATCTAAAAGAGTTCATGAAGTCCAACAGCCTTAAAATAGACGCAAATGCTAATATATCTAATAGCTAGATCTGTTAGCTATTAGAGTTTTTTTTTTCTTTTTTTTTTTCCTTTTGAGACAGAGTCTTGCCCTGTCGCCCAGGCTGGAGTGCAATGGCGCGATCTTGGCTCACTGCAACCTCCATCTCCCAGGTTCACACTCTTCTCCTGCCTCAGCCTCCCAAGTAGCTGGGATTACAGGCGCACGCCACCATGTCCAGCTAATTTTTCTATTTTTAGTAGAGATGAGGTTTCGCCATAGTGGCCAGGCTGGTCTCGAACTCCCAACCTCCAGTGATCTGCCCACTTCAGCCTCCCAACATGCTGGGATTATAGGCGTGAGCCACTATGCCCAGCCTTAGAGTGTTAATTCACAATTTTTGTCTATACTAGTTGTTTGTGGGATTCTTATATGGATTGAAACCTCTGTGTTTTAAGAATATTATCATAGGTCATTATCAAACCATAGATTAAAACATGGTTGGGAATAGTCAAAAGCAATCAGTGGTAACAAGAGTGACAGAAAGGGGCACGTGGGAGTTTTCCTTCAGTGATGAAATTGTTCTAATGTCTTGATTGGGTTTATACATTAGAGTATATTGCCATATGCATTTTGTATCTTAATTTTTTTTAATTTAAATTAAAAATGTTATTTTGGGAGATTTTAAAATTATGTCTTTTGATACCCTTACATGATTAAAAGAAGGGAAGGGCTTTGCAAGGCATCCAGATTTATTCCATGATATTTTCTCTAATCAACATTAAATACTGGCAGTTATTTCACTGTGGTAAGTGCACAGTGTTAAGAGAAGGAGTCATTGATCTCTAATATGTATGTTGTCTTTTCTTTAATAGCTGTCTGTTTCTGCCCAGTTTGGCCCCTCATAATGCTCCTACAACTAATACCGTCACGACAGGTCTTATTGATGGAGCTGTGGTCAGTGGCATTGGTTCTGGTAAGTAATATTTTCTTTCTGCTTATGATAATTTTTTTCCAGTACATTATATTTAATTTAGAGTTTACATGCTTTTGTTGGCATCTTTTTAAAAATATAAATATTAATCCACACAAACTTTTTTTTTAAATTTTTACTGTAGGTGAAAGATTCTTTCCTCCTCCCTCTGGCTTAAGTTACTCTAGCTGGTTTTGTATTGAACATTTTAGTTCTCCTCCAAATAACCACCCTGTCAGACTTCTTACTGTTGTACGCCGAGCAAATTCTTCCGAGCAGCATTACGTGTGCCTTGCCATAGTTCTATCAGCAAAAGACCGATCTCTGATTGTTTCCACCAAAGAGGAACTCCTCCAAAATTATGGTCAGTATTTGTTTTTTCTGTTTTCTTCTTTTGATTATAAAAGTATTAAAACTTCATTTTTGTATTTATTTTAAAAGTCCAACTAATAATGACTTTTCAGCTTAAATTATTGTAGCATAGAACAAGTTATATGAAACATTGAATATTGCTTACCAGTGAATTTTAAGGCACTTTCAAAAGAGACTTACAAAACAGTGGAGGGAGTGAGTACCTAATAAGGACTTATCTCTACTTGCCAAGAAATCACAGCTTTTCATAGGAAAGCAGGTTGCTTGTTTGATGTATTTTGGTAAGGATTATCATTGGCTGTGAATTCTGCTTAACTAATTAATATTCATTGAGCACCTGCCTGCCATATGTGCCACACTGTGCTAGACACAATAACATTTCAATTACCTTATCCGTCACTTACCTTCAAGATGTAATGCATACTATATACTATTTTATAACTCGAATTCCCTAGTTTTCTCCAACATGCCATGACTTTACAGTGCTGTACAGTAGATCTCCAAACTCAAAGTATTTTGTATAAATGTGATTTTTTAAATTTTGTTCTTTTAACTAAGTAAAATAATATCACATATTGACATGTGGTTGGTATTCAATACATATTAATTTAATATGAATGTTAGTCTTTAAAGATTGTAAGGTTTCTTGACTTAGTATTCCTCATGATACCTAGCACAGAACTAGCCATCAATATAGTTAGTACTTTAAAATTCTTGTTATGATGCTTTATTTGTCCCTTAGTAGCATTTGGTCCCGTTGACTAATTCGTCCTAATTAAAATTACCTCCAATCTTGTGTTCTAGAATACTCACTATTTCTCTGATCTTTGTTTTGCAATTTCCTTCCATCTTGAGCTTTCTCTTCTATCTGCCCCTCAGAAGTAGTGTTCTCCAGTGTTTCACCTTTCATCTTTATACTTGACCAGCTCTTCATGGGAAAAAAAATCATGAACTAGTATTGCTTTAAGTCTTTTTATCTCAAGGACTGTGAAGTCAAGGTTTTTTTTTTTCATTTGTCTATGTCCCAAGCTAGGTCCTCATATTTCCAACTGCATATTAAACACCTCCACATGAACAGTATTCCAGTAAACATCTCAGATTCTAATATTCCTTCTTTATAAAACCTACATCTCCTTTAGGAGGCTGACGTGGTAGGATTGGTGAAGCCCATGAGTTTGAGGCTGTAGTGAGCTGTGAAGGTGCCACGGCACTCAGCCTAGGAGAGACATCCCGTTTCAAATAAAAACAAAAAACCTACATCTCCTTATATTTTCCTGTGTTGATAAATGGCACAACCACTGCCAGTTAGCCCAGCTAGAAACCTTGAGTCAACTTGAAAATACCACCCCTTCCACTAAGTCTTACTGTAATACTCCTCCCTAATATTTCTCAAATCTTCCCTTCCTCCCTGTGCCTACTTCCATAGCACTTGTTTAATAGTCTTCATCTCTTATCTAGACTTCATAGATTTTAATTTTTAATTTGTTTTTGTCTGCTTATGCTATTTGAACCTCCCACAAACAAAATTATTAATCTTTGTAATCTAGGCTGCCCTAACACAGTACCTAGAATGTATTAGGCATACAGATATTATGTAAACATATAAATACATGAATAGAGGAAATGAACGGCCTGAGAAGGAAACAATGAGAAAAGTGAATAATAATGGGGAACTCGAAGACACCCTAGAATTTAATGGAAAAGTTAAAGAGTGGATCTGGAGATAAATCTATAAACTAGGAAAATATTTTCTAACTCTTATCTCATTTTTATTACTAAACGTAATTTGCCAGGTTGCTGTAGTCCATATATGATTAGAAATGACGGTAACATATGTGTTAGTATTGCCAGAATTCATTCTCTCAACAGCTATAACCCATTACGATGCCTAGGAAATTAAGAGTTGTCATAAGCCAGTTGGCTCACTGAGATATCCTGACATACCACTCAGTGCTGGAAATGTCTTAGTTCAAACCTAAGTCAGAAAGTGAAACTCTCACAAATGTTTATAAGGAATATCTTCTTCGATACTTGAGAAGACTTATAGTCTACGAACCAGGGAAGGAAGAGGGACGAGTTCCTTGTTTCACCCATATGTTCATATTTACTTTCACCTCCATTGGACTATAACACTACACCTTTCAAGGCTTTAGGACTCTGCTTTCTGCCTAGTTTATTCAGTTCCTATATCAAGTAACCTCATGGATAAGATTTTTGTCTGTGTAATAGTCTTATCAACAGACATATATTCTGAATTCCCATTCTAAAATATAATCTAGGTATTTAAGTATGTGCAGATATTTTAATATTCCAAAAATAGAAATCAATATTTTATTTGCATTTTCTTCTTCATGTCACATAAATTTTACTTTCAGTATGTTTACTTGTTTGTACATGCAGTGAAAAATACCAGATCTGCTTTAAATTATATGGTTACAGGTTAGCCCTTTTCTTAATTTTCTTTTTAAGTGAGTATTTAAAATCTGGTTTTCTACTGCTGTCTTGCCACTTGTTAAGTACTGATAAAAGGTAAACTAATTTTTATTTAGCTTAACATTAAAATTAAATTAATATGAAATCATTATTTCTTAGCATGGTCTGGTAACATATAGGGTAACAAAGAGGAGCCAGATTGGAGTCAGGAAGTAATCGTAGAATGATAGCAAATCAGAATATGTTTATATACATGAGACAAGGTTGTCTGATAAAGCAGGAAACTTGAATCAACAAATACCTAGTCTATGCTGTAAATCATCTCTTTCTTACTACCTTTTATTATGGACAGTATGGCCACTAACTAATAATAGATAGTTGTCATCTTGTATCATTGAGCATAGCATATAGCAAGAATAAACTTTACATTTTTCTTGGTTCTTTTTCTAACCCATACTGTAACCAAATCAATGTCAAAAAGTTACAGTGCATTATTGTTGACTGTAGTTACAGTGTTGTAGAGCAAATCTCAAGCTTTTTTTCTCTTGCTTCACTGAAACTTAGCACCATTTGATTAGTAACTTCCCATTTGCCCCCCCCCTCAGGCCCTTGGCAACCAACATTTCGTTCATTGTTTCTCTGAATTTGGCTATTTTAAATACCTCATATAAGTGGAGTCATGCAATATATGTCTTTCTATGACTGGCTGTTTCATTTAGCATAATGTCCTTAAGCTTCATGTATGTTGTCAGATACTGCAGAATTTTCTTCTTTAAGGCTAATTGTTATTCCATTGTATGCATATACCGCATTTTCTTTATCTACTCATCTGTCCAGGAGAGTACTGATAACTCTCTGAAGTCCTGATTTCAGTGATTTAGATAAGTACCCAGATATGGTATTGCTGGATTATATGTTAGTTCTATTTTCAGTGTTTTGAGGAACCTCCGTACTGTTTTCCATAGCAGCTGCAGCATTTTACATTCCCACCAACAGTGCACAAGGCTTCCAATTTCTCCACATTCTTGCCAACACTTGTGTTTTGTTTTTTTTGATAATAGCCATTCTGACATGTGTGAGGTGATATGCCATTGTGCTTATGATTTGGATTTCCCTGATGATTAGTAACATTGAGCATTTTTCATATACCTGTCTGCCATTTATATGCCTTCTTTGTAGAAATGTCTGTTCAAGTTCTTAGCTCAGTTTTAATTGATTATTAGTTTCTTTACTATTGAGTTCTAGTAATTTCTTAGGTATTTTTGACATTAATCTCTTATGAAATACATAGTTAGCAAATGTTTTTCTCCCATTCCATAGATTGCCTTATCACTCTGGTGTTTCCTTTGCTATTCAAAAGCTTTTCAGTTTGAGATAGTCCCACTTGTTTATTTTTGTTTTGGGTGTCAACTAGTCTCTTTTTAGTGTTTGTCATAATGTTATTGTCTCTTTATTCTTAGGTATTATTTACTTCGTTAGCTAACTTTTGTTCATTGTAACTTTGATTATACCTATATTTCCTGAGCAGAAGAGAGCAAAAATACATTCTAGGTTTCACGTCTTACTGCTGGTAAGGGTACTGCATGAATAGGGCATCTTCTGTTTGCATTATCTCTTTATTTTTATTTACTTTTTTTTTTGAGATGGAGTTTCGCTCTGTCACCCAGGCTGGAGTACAGTGGTGCAATCTCAGCTCACTGCAACCTCTGCCTCCGAGGTTCAAGCGTTTCTCCTGGCTCAGTCTCCCGAGGGACTACAGATGTACACCACCATGCCTGGCTAATTTTTGTATTTTTAGTAGAGACGGGGTTTCACCATGTTGGCCAGGCTGGTCTCAAACTCCTGACCTCAGGTGATCCGCCCACCTCAGCTTCCCAAAGTGCTGACATTACAGGCGTGAGCTACTGCACCCAACCCGCATTATCATTTTTTTTCCAGAATTGTATTATTACTCAAATCAGTCTGCATCATTATTTTGTTTTAACATAAAGTCAAAACATGCTGATCTAGATATGAATAATTTGAATAGGGATGGTGTTGGAAAAAGTTTTTTATGTCTTCCCCCCTTTATTTCAGTTGATGATTTTAGTGAAGAGTCCTCATTTTATGAAATTCTCCCATGCTGTGCTCGCTTTCGATGTGGAGAGCTTATCATTGAGGGACAGTGGCATCATTTGGTCCTGGTAATGAGCAAAGGCATGTTGAAAAACAGTACTGCAGCCCTCTATATTGATGGACAGCTTGTTAACACTGTAAAGGTAAGAGTATGTGCACTTGTAAATCTACCTGCTTTATAAGGTAGTAGTTTGGGGTGGGTGTGGGTGGGGTGGGTGTGTATTACAGTGATATTTGTATAATTACTTTCTTAATTTTAAGTTGATATTCAGTACCCATTTGAATAATATGTTAGACTCATGTAACCAATTCTTACCATTTTATTAGAGAAGAATAGAAATGAGGGCTTATAGGTACTAAAGAAGTTGCTGAATATGCAAGAGCTTAAGCCAGTTTGCTAGGTGCTTTTTCATAATAGAGGAACCAGTTGAAGGATTCCTAAATAACGGTGAACACACTATTTTGTCACTTCATTGCTGTTGCTGTAATTTCATCCAGAAGACTTATATTCTTTAAAGCTAGAATTGCTTTTTTTTCTTTGTTTTCAGATCACCCAGATTAGTCCCCGATAATGATAGTAGGTATTCAGTTTATTGTTTCTTGAATGAATGACTACATAAACATTACTGTAGATTGTGATACTATTTAGAAGAGAAAAAAAGAGAGTTGATTATTGAGTAAAGAAACAGGTGAAACTCCCTTTTTCTGAATGAGAATAAATACTGCTTGTTACTTTGTACAGAACTCAGCTCGCAAACTCTGAAAATTCTTGACCTTCTAAAAGTTAGTATCTTTTTTTTTTTTTTTAAGACGGCGTCTCACTCTGTCGCCCAGGCTGGAGTGCAGTGGCATGATCTCAGCCCACCGCAACCTCCACCTCCTGGGTTTGAGCAATTCTCCTGCCTCAGCCTCCCAAGTAGCTGGGACTACAGGTGCGTGCCATGACACCTGGCTAATTTTTGTATTTTTAGTAGAGATGGGGTTTCACCATGTTGGCCAGGCTGGTCTTGAACTCCTGACCTCAGGTGATCCTCCCACCTCAGCCTCCCAAAATGCTGGGATTATAGGCAGGTATCCATTTTAGAGCGATCATTTGAAAGAAAAAAAGATAAAGTTTGTCCTTGTGTGTGAATTAAAGTTTAAAAAACACTGAAACCAGCAGCATCTTTGAATTTATTTCCTTCCTTGATGATGATGATATTTTATTGTGGCATTGTGTTTCAGTATGATAAACCCTAAAATGCACCTTGTGGAATAGTCATTGATTTATTTGTATACATGATTACATTTGAAATGAGTTTGTAGATTCTCTAGTACATTGCTACTTCATTAATTTTAGTATCATTAAAAATAAAAATGGCCTCAGCTTGTAGAGTTGAGCAGTAGGAAATTTATTATTGATTTATTTACATCATCGTCATCACTGTCCCTGTCAATAGTCACAGTAGTGTGAAATCAACTGTAGCTCACATGTTGGTCTTCACAATTGTGCTATTAACATCACCAAGAACTGCTGTTTAATATACAGAATAATGAATAGGATCTGAAGCTGAGATGGTATTATGACACAACAATTAATGGAAATGTCCTTCACCCCATTAAGCTGCTTCAGCAAGAAAAAGCAACTTAAGTTCTTTATCTCTTATACTGTACTTAATTATGTGTTCATTATAATAATTTATCTCTATAAAACAATTTTCATCAGTAATTTTAGTTAACGGACTCACATTGAAGGTAACATACCTAATTTCAAGACTACTTTAATTCTATAGTGGAAAGCTCTCTTTATATCAGCACAAAAATTTCAGAGAAGCATCATTAACTTGATATGCAAACCAGCCATTGACAGTATCCCTAAAACTACTTGTTGCCATTTCTAGCATTAAAGAGTTTATCTGTGTTAGAGAGTTGGATAAAAATTTTAGCTACTATACCTGGTCCTCAGTTACAGATCCCAGTATCATGCCTTGCCCTTCCTGTTTCTCAACCCCAAATGTTTTTGTGCATTTGTAAAGTTGTGTTACCTTGAGATAATTAAAATATATATGTCAAAGTAGTTATTTTCCTGGGGAAAGTGTTCACATCTCACACATTTGCTTTTGTCTTCCTTACAGCTTCATTATGTTCACAGTACTCCAGGGGGTTCAGGTTCAGCGAATCCACCAGTGGTGAGCACGGTCTATGCCTACATTGGTACTCCACCTGCCCAACGCCAAATTGCTTCCTTGGTTTGGCGCCTGGGACCCACACATTTTCTAGAAGAAGTTTTGCCTTCTTCAAATGTTACTACCATTTATGAACTTGGACCAAATTACGTTGGAAGCTTTCAGGCTGTATGTATGCCATGTGAGTAACTTATTTTTAGTTCCTGAAGTTGTGTGAAATTTAACTCCTGCAATATAGATGCATGTGTGTGTATGAGGTTATACATATTGTTTATCTAGGAAAAGCACCTTCTCTTTCTCTAATCTTCTTCAGCAGGATACTCACTCCTCTTTAAAATATTTTCCTCCACTGATCATACTGCACTTTCTGGATTCTTTGTCTTTATGCCTGATGGTTTATTATCCAGTTTCTCTTACTGGCTCCGAGATATAGGTATATGCCCTCTAGGAGTCTAACTGTGTGACACTCTTCTCTTTTTGTGATTTCTCCTATTACATGAAGCAGTTTAAAGTATAGCCACTCCTGTTAAAGGAAGAACAGATAGGTTCAATAAACACACACATACATTCTCTAGATTAGGTCACTTAACATTATTTTTTCTCACTTCTTTACTCCAAGCCTACTTTTTGTTATCCTTTCTCCCAAATGAAATATAGACTCAGAGGAACTGATGTTAAGCTGGCAATTCCTTGCTAGTACTTCTTGCAAATGATGTCTTCCACTCCCTTGTTCTGATTCCACCAAGAATCTCAGAAGAATTAGGACAAGTATATTGTAAATGGTCATAATCCTGTCATTTAGTAATTTATCTTTTCACTCATTCTTAATTAAATGGTATCTAATAAAAGCTAACACTTCTTGGTCTCTTACTGTGTGCTAAATAAGTCAATACAAATGAAGGATGTAGCTGTTCTGAGCCCTTCACATGTATATATTCATATCGAAACACCGTGAATTAGGTACTGTCAATATTCCCATTTCACAGAAGAGGAAAATGAGGCACAAAGACATATAAGTCGCACAGCTTTTAAGTGATAAAGCAAGATTCAAACTCAGGCCATGTGGCTTTAAAACACGTGGCTTTATTAATAACTCTTCTGCTTTGTTGTCTTGGAGAATACAGGCAGGCATATCTGAGTGCTTTTTTGGGGGAGGGGACATAGTGCTACATGGCTGATAGGCATTTTATTCATCTCCATCCTTTTTCCTTTGAATCCAGGGGGACATGTTTTACAATTCGTCAGATAACAGTTAAAACTTTTCTTCCTTTACATTGTGCTATATTTTAAACATGTTTTAAGAGTAGCACTTAAAATGTAGAACTCTATGGCTAGATTTCTTTTTCCGTTTTTTAATTAAAGAAATAAATGAAGAGCTGAGAAGTAAAATAGTTTTTAAATTTACCTCTCTTATTCTACTTTAAGACTTTCAAGCCTCCTCATTTAAAAATGATAGTAAGAATAAAAAAACTTATTTTAAGATGAGAACTACTGATGATTTTGAAAAGAATTATTCTTCTTTTGAAGGTAAAGATGCAAAATCCGAAGGGGTAGTGCCATCCCCTGTGTCATTAGTACCAGAGGAGAAGGTGTCGTTTGGCCTCTATGCACTCTCTGTGTCTTCTCTAACAGTGGCAAGAATCCGGAAAGTGTATAACAAATTGGATAGCAAAGCCATTGCTAAGCAGGTAGGCAGGATGATTTCTTGGTGTACTATGGCTGATTCTCACTGGGAATGTATCTCAGAGTCTCATATGGATACTACTCAATTATGAGTGATTGCTAAAAATCATGCCTTTCATGTGTTGTTTATGTTTGGTTAATTTGACTTCAAATGCAGGCCAAAACACATGTAGATATGTAACTTAATTTGGAAAAGTGACAGTTTCTGTTATGAGTACATAATTCATATTAATTTTTTTATTTATATTGAGAAATTTAACTTTAGAAAACTAATGAAAACAATTACTGTTTTTAAGGCTACAACTCAACTTTTTAATGAATGACCTATTATGTGCCAGGTGACATTCAGTTCAGGACATAGCAATGGATAAAAAGAAAATTTCTGCTCTTATGTTTCCTGCATTCTAGTGGAAGAGACAGATGATAATACCTAAAGAAATAACCTAATCGTAAAGTATGTTAGAAGGTGATGGGTGCTATGCAGTAAAATAAAGCAGGGAAGGGGAAAGAGAGAAGTTTCAAGTTTTAAATATGGTAGTCCAAGGAGACTTTACTGAGAAGGTGAATTTTGAGCAAAGACTTGACAGGGATGAGGTACAAGCCATAGGAATAGGCAGCATGGGATATACCTATGGGTGTGGGAGTGTTTTGTATTCCAGGAATCCAAGTGCAAAGGCCCTGAGAAAAGTACTAATGCTTGCTTGCCATGGAGACATGTGGCTGGAATAAAATTAGAGAGGGCCCAGGCAGTAGGAGAGGAGCCCAGAGTGGTGATGGGTCCCAGGTTGTTTAGGATTCATGGGGCAATTGTAAAGACATTGGCTTTGATGGAGAAAGATGGGAGGCATTATAGAGTTTCAGACATAGGAGGGAAATGCTGTAACTTACATTTTATCACTATGACTTCTGTTGAGAATAGACTGAAGAGAAACAAAGGTGGTAGTAGGGAGACAAGTTATGAGGCCGATAAATAATTCCTATGAGAGATGATGGTGGTTTTAACTTGGGCAATAGCAGTGGTGGTGATAAGAAGTGATCAGATTCAAGGTGTATATATATATACACACACACACACACACACACACACACACACACACACACCTTGTATATGTGTATTTTATATATATACACTTTTTTTTTTGAGACGGAGTTTCGTTCTTGTCACCCAGGCTAGAGTGCAATGGTGTCATCTCAGCTCACTGCAACCTCCGTCTCCCGGGTTCAAGTGATTCTCCTGTCTCAGCCTCCTGAGTAGCTGGGATTATAGGCATGCCACACCCAGCTGATTTTTGTATTTTTATTAGAGACAGGGTTTCACCATGTTGGCCAGGCTGGTCTCGAACTCCTAACTTCAGGTGATCCACCTGCCTCAGCCTCGCAGAGTGCTGGGATTACAGGTGTGAGCCACCCCACAAGGCTCAAGGTATATTTTAAAAGTAGACCTAGCAGTTTTGGGTGATAGAATGTGGAATGAGTGTGAAAGGTGAGAGAGTTAAGGAGTCCAGGTTTTTTGCTTGAACAGCTGGGAAAATGGAGTCAAATTTTATGATTTGGTGAAAACTACAAAAAGAGTAGAGTTGGGAGGAATATTAAGAATTCTGTTTTAGAAGTTTGAGAAGTGTATTCGACATCACAGTAGAGATTTCAAGGCCATTGAAAATATGAATCTGGAGTACATTTATACAGGTGGTGTTTAAAGCCATGAGTCTACATGTATTCACCAAAGCATAGACGTAGATAGGGAAATGGAAAGTTTTAAAGACTGAAACCTGGGACGTTCCAGTGTTACGGAGTTGGGGACATCAAGAAGAACCAGAAAAGACTGAGAAGTAGCAATCAGTGAGAAGGGAGAAAAACCAGGAGGGCCTAATGTTGTAAGATCAAGGATTCATTGTGGAAATGTCTTAAGTGGCCACAGTAAGATGAGAAGTGAGGAGTGACTATGAGTCAGTAAGTGTGACAAGCCATTTTGGCTGATTACCGAAGGCAAAGTCCAAGGGGAAGGAAATCAAGAGACCAGGACAGGAACTGTAAGTATTGACAGCTCTTACAGAGAGCTTCGGGGTGTGTGTGTGTGTGTGTGTATACATATATACATATGTTGGCACATATACGTATCTAAGGAACATAAACTGTACATAACTCTATAGTGAACAACAGAATTAAAGTTATATTTGACTTGAAAATAGGTCTTGTGTTATGTGTGAATGTATTAAAATGTAAGATTCCTTTATGTAGGCAATTTTATCTATAAACTCTTGGATAACTTACGTTTACTTGGATATGGAATAAAGCTCATATGTTCACTGATCTGAAATACTGTGAGGCAGTTAGTGATAACAACCTTTAAACTACCAAAGAACTTCATTCAGAAAGACCCCTGAAGCTGTGTCTCAAAATCCTCTCGCCATCTTTATCTCAGTAAATTGTGTTTAACTTAACTCCTATGAGTTTCCACACTTTGGAAGCGTTTGTACATTTCCAAAAATAAACTCACGCAGACTGGAGTGTGGAGTGCCAGTGGCACGATCTCCGTTGACTGCATCCTTGACCTCCCAGGCTCAAGTGTTTCTCCTACCTCTGCCTCCTGAGTAATGCACCACCAGGCCTGGCTAATTTTTTGCATTTTAGTAGAGATGGGGGTCTCACCATGTTGCCCAGGCTGGTCTCAAACTCCTGGACTCGAGCAATTCCCTTGCCTCTATCTTACAAAGTGCTAGGATTATAGGGATGAGCCATCAGGCTGGACCTAAATGCCGTTTTTCGGTATTCTGATAAGGGAGGAAAGAAAAGATATGTTACCATTCGTGTGTTTGGTTTTTTTCCAATCAAAACATTGAAACTGTTCTTATATAATTACATTATTTTCCTTTCCTATTTTTCAGTTAGGCATTTCCTCACATGAGAATGCCACTCCTGTGAAGTTGATACACAATTCAGCAGGACATCTTAATGGATCTGCACGGACAGTTGGGGCCGCTCTGATTGGATACTTGGGTGAGTGGACTTGTCTTTGTTTTTTCAGACTTCTTTGTTTGCCATCAAGTTTGCATTCACTTTCCTCACTTGAGGGGCAGTATTTAATTTCATATTGTATAGCACTGACCTATAGTGTACGTGCAGTATTCAGAGATTAAATATAACAATCTCAAATTCCGGTCAACTTAAAATTAATAACCTTTCATAAAATCCCACTAACTTTTACATATCCACCATGGAATACTGTACAGCCATAAAAAAGAATGAGATTATGTCCTGTGCAGGGACATGGATGAAGCTGGAAATCATCATCCTCGGCAAACTAACACAAGAACAGAAAACCAAATGTCGCATATTCTCACTCATAGGTGGGAGCTGAACAGTGAGAACACATGGACACAGGGAGGGGAACATCACATACCAGGACCTGTCAGGGGAAGTGGGTCAAAGGGAGGGAGAGCATCAGTACAAATACCTAACGCATGTGAGGCTTAATACCTAGGTGACAGGTTGATAGGCGCAGCAAACCACCATGGCACATGTTTACCTATGTAGCAAACCTGCACGTTCTGTGCATGTATCCCAGAACTTAAAGTTAAAAAAAAAAAAAAAAAAATCCCACTGTTTCCCTCTTGTCAGTGATGATCAGCACTGACTATATAATTTCATGTAATTTTTAGGTAAATTTCAAATTACATTTAGCAACAGGTATCAAAATTCAGAACTATTACTGATTGTTTCATGATTTGGTATATAGCTCATGAGTTTTGTTAATTTAGGAATGAGCTAGAACTAAGAGATTCTGAGATAAACACTATGACTCAAGCTATAATGAAAGTTGAGAGTAGTACAGAGCCTGTACATGTCTGCTTAAAACGTTTTTGTTTTTGTTTTTGTTTTTTGGTTAGATAGGATCTTGAGACATAAACCAATCAGGCCATTCAAAATTCAGAACCAGTGATTGTGCCTTTTAATGTGCAAATCAGTATATAATACTGGTTGCTTTTTAGATTAATAAAAAGTTAGTGTTGTGCTGGACAGAATCCAACATGTTTATCAGTCATTGGCAATTTTTATTGTCCCAGTGAATTGCATAAATCTTTGTTTTTCTTTTTTGGTAATATCGCATTGAGGAAAATTTTCTTTAAAGCACATGGTAGTGTTCTTTTATTCAAAAAATGCTTATTAAGCACTGTGGTATGTCCTTTTCAGAAGTATAGCAGACCTGTGGTATAGTGGAAAGAGCAGTGAGCAGTAAATAAAGAGTTCAGAGACTTAGGTTCCAGCTCCTGTTGTACCACTGTGTGATATTATGCCATTCAGTTATGCTCTATGAACTTCAGTTTTCTTATCTATAAACTAGTAATCCTGGCCCTAATTACCTTAGGAGCTAGTTTTCAAAATCCAGCACTGTAATATATGAAGGTATTGTGGGCTGGGCATGGTGGCTCACACCATGTAATCCCAGCACATTGGGAGGCCTAGACAGAAGGATTGTTTGAGCCCAGGAGGCTGCAGTGAGCTGTGATTGAGCCACTGCACTCCAGCCTAGGTGACAACAAGACCCTGTCTAAAAAACAAAATGGGAAAGAAGGAAAGAAAGTATTGTGAATACTGCAGAGCACATAGAAATATAATATGCATGTTAGTTTTATTTTTTAAAATCTCTATCTTGGTCAACAGGCAAGTGACATTCACATAATGCCTCTTTAAAATGTTAGGAATGTAGGTGTGATTTTTTTTAATTGACACACAGTTCCAGGACTGTGTTTCTATAAACTTACACTCTCCTAAAGTCACTGATGTACTGTTACTCAGATTACTTAACCAAGAGAAGCTTTGGGTAATGGTCAGTAATGTGCTTTGCTTGGTTTATCTATAGGAAGTACATCATCCCCGCCAGGATGGCTTCTCCAAGCTTTTCCCCAGTTCACATAGTTAAAGTGATTTTTACTGTCCCCAAGGTTATTCCCCAGCAGACTCTACTAAGGCACTCTCACTTACTCAGAAATTCATTCTCAAGACCACTGCACTTTTGAGTACAGCCCAAAGCTACACAGTAGAAACATTTGTGCTTGTTGAAAAGCCCTGCTCTTCTCTGCTCACTCCTCTACACCCAGTCTTCTCTAAAAGTATGTAGATTAGCTTTTTTCTTTTTTCTTTTATTATTATTATTATTATTATTATTATTATTATTACTTTAGATGGAGTCTCCCTCTGTTGCCCAGGCTGGAGTGCAGTGGCACGATCTCGGCTCACTGCAACCTCCAACTCCTAGGTTCAAGTGAGTCTCCTGCCTCGGCCTCCTGTGTAGCTGAGATTACAGGCACGTGCCACCACGCCCGGCTAATTTTTGTATTTTTAGTAGAGACGGGGTTTCACCATGTTGGTCAGGCTGGTCTCAAACTCCTGACCTTGTGACACACTTACCTCAGCCTCCCAAAGTGTTGGGATTACAGGTGTGAGCCACCGTGACCAGCCAGTCTTTATTGCCTTGTCCCAAATCCTACCTTTAATGCTTTCCCTAGAATTTGCATTATAGACAGAAGATATTTTTAAAATAAAACTTTACTAATTAAAGACTTTTCAAAATAATGTATACAGTTCTTGTTCACGTAGGGAATTTATCTTAATTATTTTTCACTATCTTTTAATCAGGAGTAAGAACATTTGTCCCTAAGCCTGTTGCCACTACTTTGCAGTACATTGGTGGAGCTGCAGCCATCCTGGGCCTGGTGGCCATGGCCTCTGATGTGGAAGGGTTATATGCAGCAGTCAAGGCCCTGGTTTGTGTGGTCAAGAGTAACCCACTAGCCAGCAAAGAAATGGAAAGAATCAAGGGCTACCAGGTTTGTAACTGTAAAACTTTGCCTTCATTTTACCTGGCACCTAAAGTACCCTTCTTTTTATTATCTTTCATGTTGTTTCAAACTCTGGAAGAATTATGTTGTCCAAGTAAACTTAAAGAGCCAGTAGTTTTATGAAAACTGATACATGTTCAATGAAGGTTGTATTGTTTCTTTATTTTGCTTTATCGTCTTTCTTCTATCTTATCAAATCTTACTAAACACTTGAGTTAGGCAACATTATTTCAATATAGCTTTAATACATTGAATATATTTTCAGAACAAAGGTTTGCTGGTTTGAATGTTGTTTTTCTCTGTGGAAATGGGAATGAAATGAAATGGGGTCCTATTCCCCCTTTCTCAAAAGATTGCCAAATCCATAGAAGATTCAGGGCTCTCCCTGTCTCCTTGTCTCTCCCCTCCACCTCACACCCTACCATCTTTTGTCTCTGTTACTTACTCAGGAGATGTGAAAGCCACTAGATAATAAGTGTACCATTGCTATTCCTGAAAACTAAAAATACAAAAATTAGCCAGGCGTGGTGGCATGTGCCTGTAATCCCAGCTACTCTAGAGGCTGAAGCAGGAGAATTGCTTGCACCTGGAAGGCGGAGGCTGCAGTAAGCCAAGATTGCGCCATTGCACTCCAGCCTGGGCGACAGAGCAAGACCTAAAAAAAAAAAAAAAAAAAAAGGGCAGCATTTAGGTATCCACAGTCTGTACCAGAATTAGACAAAAAATCACTTATAAGAAGAGGAACAAATATTTGAAAGAAGATTAAAACCTCTTATCATACATGAAGTACAAATGCCTTCTGCAAGTTTAGCCATTAGTTTATTGATAATGAATATACTGTTTACTGTGTTGTATAGATTTAATTATACTATTTCAATAAGTGTTTTCTTTTACAAAACTTTCAAAAGGATTATTGCAGCATTGTTTATCATGAAAAAATAGAGCAATCTACATATACCAGTAATGAGAGAATGACTAACTATACTCTAAACATTCCATAGACTATCATTCAACCTTTTAAAATTGTAATTATGAAAACTATATTGCAGAAGTTTATATACAGAAAAAAATGTATAGTTAAGTAGTTACCATCATGTGCATATAATTTTATTTTCTTACTGTGATGTTTTCATTACACATACAATTTTATGCACATGTTGGTAATTATTTACATATATATATTAGAATTGAAAGGGTAAATGTAAAAGTAGATATTTTAATAATAGTGTTAGGATCCCTTTGTTTTTCAGATTTTACCTAATGTTATATTGCCATAATAAAAATTTAGAAGGTAACTTTGAAATCTCAGAAAATCATCTACATAGGATTCTGTGCATGTGTTGGGGGGTTTGGGGTGTGTGTGTAAAGAATATACATGATGATTTATCAACAGGCATGTGGTATTACTTTCTTGTAGTTGCTGGCAATGTTGCTTAAGAAGAAACGTTCCCTTCTCAACAGCCACATCCTCCATCTAACTTTTTCTTTGGTGGGAACTGTTGATAGTGGACATGAGACCTCCATTATTCCAAATTCGACTGCTTTCCAGGACCTCCTTTGTGATTTTGAAGTATGTATATAAGCATAATAATATATAATCAATGAATGCATTTCTTAATCCGTATGATTATAAACTATTTTATCTCTAAAATGTGTTTAAAGTCCTGTAATTTTGTGACATTTATGTTAATATCATTTAGTAAAAGATAAAAAGTAGAATAATGCTGGGGTTCCTTTTCTCCAAGGATATTCCATTTTGCAAATATTTTAGAAGTGAAATGGTATGGTGCATATCCCTAACTAGCTAATTTGCTGCTGGCAGTGGCATTATGTGAGTCGAACATATTTTCATCAGGCGATTCTGATAGAAACTTTTTCTTGATAAATAGGACCTAGACCTCTAATTTTGGTTATAACTGCATGGTAAAATATCATTCATTTTATGTTCGCATTTCATAGTCTACCTTTTCTGCTTCTACTGCTATATCCTAACTCAAGCCCTAATCAATTTTTCTCCTATTCATACTAGGATAACTATCACTTCTTTTTCCCCTTTGCTCAGGCTGTCCTGCATACCCTTGGGACCTCATTCTTTCAAAGGCATTTTCATTTCTACTGGCTTATTACTGTAACAGCTTATACTCTGTTCTCTCAAGGCAGCACTTAATCACTCATAGCCTTTTTCCATTTAATTTCTTGTTTACAGCACTTTGCATGTTAGTTACTATATACTAAATTTATATAATATATCCCTTTGAAACTGCAGGATCTGTGGGCTTTATGATTGCAGAGATAGTGTTTATCTTCTTTGTCTTTGTGTTCCTACCACCCAGAATAGTGCCTAGCACTTAGTATTTGCGAACTCTTATGTCTAGGCCCTAACCGTTCTTCCTCACAACTACTGTAAGCTCTGTTTTGTCAGTTATTGAATCCCTCACAAATAGTGTGCCCTAAGTGCTTTACTGACACTGTATTTTCAAAGCTTAGTAGAAGCTTCCCTCTAAATAAAAATCTATGGTCTGTACTCAGTTTTCAGTATCCCCAACTCTCAGTAACATTGGCTGTTGTCTGTTTCCCTCATATTCTTTCAAGTTATACTTATTTTGCTAGCTTTCAGGTATTAATATCCTGGTTCTTATATCTTTCTATTTTTTTCTATTATTTTCTTGCAGTGATGTTTTCATTATTTTTTGTAAAGATGTCCATCTTTACTTTTTTACATTTTCCTGTGTTTGTTGTTTTCCTTCCTTTAAACTCCTACCTAGGTTGACAGTCTCATCTCTGTGGAGTTGATCCTCAAATCTAAATCTCTAACCTTGGCATCTGAATTCCAGACTTATTTCTAATTCTTGCTCAACACTTCCATTTTTGTGTCCCACCAGCATGTTAACTGAACTTGGCATCCCTCCTCAAATTAGTTCTTCCTTCTAACTTCTCTGTTTATGTTAATAACACCACCATTCGCCTAGTCACCAAGGCTTGAAATTGAAAACATCAGCTTCCTTCTTCTCTGTCTGTAAACAGTCTGATATTGTCATATAGGTTCTACTTTCACATTCCATAGTCTGCCTTTTCTGCTTCTACTGCTATATCTTAATTCAAGCCTTACTCAGTTCTTCTCCTATTCATACTAGGATAACTATCACTTCTTTTTTCCCTTTGCTCAGGCTGTCCTACATACCCTTGGGACCTCATTCTTTCAAAGGCATAATCTTGTCATTTATTCAAGGACTTGCACTGATTTTCCTTTTCTACACTATAAAGTACACATCTCTCAGCCTAGTATTCAAAGTTCTGATATCCAAACCTCTTACTCTTTTAGAAAGCACTTGCTGCATATTTTTGAGGCAAGCACTGTATTAGTTACGAGGGATGTGAAAAGAAAAGGCAAGGGTCCACGACTGAAGGCATTTAGTCCATTAGAAGAAAATGACAAAGAAATAGATAATTTAAAACTAGTGAAAGCCCAGAGATGGTAGACAGAAAGGATTATGGGATCACTAAGAAGACCTACCTAACCCAGCCTAACCTTGTTTTCACCTGGTAACTGACACATTTAAATCAAGGATTATCTTCAGTCTCAGATTTCTGATTAAAACTCAATATACAAACATCAGAAATTTAGTTGCTTAATAAATTTTGGCTTTATTTTATAGTACATTGCTGACTTTATGGCCTCTTATAGCATCCCTAATTACTCCAAACCGCAAGTAGTCTATAAATACCTAATTTACCAAATTTTTAAAATAGTCATTTGACAAATATAAGGAAAAGAATTGCAGTGCCATAAACAATTTTTTGTGATTGTTTTAGAATTTATTGTGTGCATCTAAAAGTTCAGTCTATCTTTAAAGAATATTATACCTTATAAATACTTTGCAATAAGAGACTTTCATTTCTCCCTTTCCATTTTTATGCTATTGTTGTATACATTTACTTCTATATATTTATAATCCCTACAATAGTTTGTATTATTTTTGCTTTAAATGATGAATTTTTTTGCTGGGCGCGGTGGCTCACGCCTGTAATCCCAGCACTTTGGGAGGCCGAGGCGGGCGGATCACAAGGTCAGGAGATCGAGACCACGGTGAAACCCCGTTTCTACTAAAAATACAAAAAATTAGCCAGGCGCAGTGGCGGGCGCCTGTAGTCCTAGCTACTCAGGAGGCTGAGGCAGGAGAATGGCGTGAACCCGGGAGGCGGAGCTTGCAGTGAGCCGAGATTGCGCCACTGCACTCCAGCCTGGGCGACAGAGCGAGACTCTGTCTCAAAAAAAAAAACAAAAAAAAATGATGAATTTTTTTCAAAAGACATTTTACAATTATTTTCTATTTGACTACATATATAGTATTTATAGCTTTTTTTTTCCATTGCGTAAATCTAAATTTCCATCTTGTGTAATTTTTCTGCCTGGAGATACTTTTTTAACATTTCTGTATTACAGAAATATTGGCAGTGAATTCCGTCATCTGGAAAAGTCTTCCATTTCTTTCTTCCTTTTTGAAGGACATTTTTGCATGGAATAGAATTCTAGTTGACTGTTTTTATTGTTTTCACACGTTAAAGATGTCATTCATTTCATTGTCCCCTTTGTCCACTTTATGTTTCTTCTGCTTGGGTTTATTGATTTGTGAGTTTGTCATTTTCATCACATTTGAATTTTTTAGCCATTATTTCGTCAATGATTTTTCCTGCCACTCCCTTCCCTTTTCTGGACACCAATTACACGTATCTTAGATTGCTTGAAACTGTCTCGAATCACTCATACACTAAATCTGGTATTTCTCTTTAGTATTTTTTTCTTATGCTTCATTCTGAATAATTTCCGTTGTTATGTTTTCAAGGTTATTAAATTGTTTTTCCGAAGTATCTCATCTGCTGTTAATGCCATCCAGTATATTTTTCATTTTAACTATTTTATTTGTCATGTCTAGAGGTTTGTTTGGGGGCTTTGGTTGTCTTTCATTTGGCTCCTTATCATGTTCATGTTTTTCATTACACTCTTTAGCATATGGAGGATATTTGTAATAGCTTTGTAAAAGTGTGATAATTTCATCATTTAGGTCATTTTTTTGGCCAATTTATATAAGTGGTTTTATAGAGCTTTGTAAAATAATAATATAAAAGTGAAATAAGTTCCATGTGCTGTATTGTTTGTTGGTTTGGCATTTGGGCATTTTTTTTAACCTTAAATATACTACTGTTTTTATTTTTTATAGGTCTGGCTCCATGCACCATATGAACTTCATCTTTCCTTATTTGAACACTTTATTGAACTACTCACAGAGTCCAGGTATTAATTAATACTCATGTAGTTAGTTATTCAGCTATAGAAAAGGGGATAGTACAGTGTATACAATCTTCTTTCTCTTATAGTGAAGCTTCAAAGAATGCCAAATTAATGAGAGAATTCCAGTTAATCCCAAAGCTGCTCCTGACTCTTCGAGACATGTCTTTATCCCAGCCTACTATTGCTGCTATTAGTAATGTGCTGAGCTTCTTACTGCAAGGTTTTCCCAACAGCAATGATCTGCTCAGGTAGGAAATCTTCTTTGTCTTTGTCTTTTTATTAACTAAAAGTACCAATCAGGTTAAGAGGGGTGAGATGAATGTAGTTGGTTTTTATGACTGTGTAATAACACCTGTAATGTTAATACTATTCAAAATATGTATGACGCATGGAAAACATGAGTGAGACAATGTCTTGCTTTGATGGAGCAAAGCTAATTGTTGCCACTAGTGAATAATAGAATATTGGTGAGAAAAGATATAGGAATTAGCCCAGTGAAATTGGCCTGGATATAATGTATTCAGTCCAGGAATTCTTGGTTCCCAATCCTATTTCCCAAGCCCTGCTAATTTTTAAGTGTATGTGCACAAGCATACATACACACTCCAAAATAGTGGGTGTGCCACCTCTATTTTTTATTCTCTTTCATTCAAACAGATTATGGTATTTTAAATCTGTTGCATATCCACACTTTTTAATATGATATAAGTATTATTTTGCAGACAATGCAAAATGTGGTTTAAGGCATATTGATGGCATGTCTGTAGAAGTGTTCTTATGTTCACATGATAATCCCCATTTTGGAAAATTTGGGGATTATAGAAAGAAAACAAGAAAAACAAACTGCACAATTGAATATTTTTCAAGTAGAGAATTGCTTAAACTGGACTTGGTCACTACTGTTCATGTGATCTACCAAGTATCTCAGGTAAAATCACACTCATTTATTCAGTTATTCTCATAGACTAACCTCTAATCTGTATAGTTTGTAAATCACTCACTTTTGTGTTAATTTGCCTTCAAAACATATTTTTAAACCTGGTGGGGCAGGCGTGGTGGCTCATGCCTATAATCCCAGCACTTTGGGAGGCCGAGGTTTGCGGATCATGAGGTCAGAAGTTCAAGACCATCCTGAACAACATGGTGAAACCCCATCTCTACTAAAAATATGAACAATTAGCCAGGCGTGGTGGTGGGCACCTGTAATCCCAGCTACTCGGGAGGCTGAGGTAGGAGAATCACTTGAACCCGAGAGGCGGAGGTTGCAGTGAGCCAAGATGGCGCCACTGCACTCTAGCCTGGGCGACAAGAGTGAGACTCCATCTCAAACAAACAAACAAAAAAACCTGGTGGCAGATTTAAAACTTCAGCTTAAGAATTATTTTGGAGAATTATAATTATCATTATGTCAAGAATGTATTCCTAGCATTGTAATGGTCACTTTGCTGAAATTATTACCTAAACCTGTAAAAGTTTTTGTTTTTTTTTCCTACTTTATAAATGAAGAAACAAAGCCCACATAATTAGAGTGTGATACAGCCAGGGTGTTTTTTCTTCTCCTGTTCCCCCTACTCCAGGAATTTGATCATATATGTAAACCCAAGTTCTTAACCACTAGGCTACAGTGGATCCATCCAGTTAATGTTAGGACATTCGAATATGGATCATGCTGTTTGGTTTTTGAAACCATTTGCACGTTAGTGCATTAAAGAATTCATATTTTGAAGAACTGTATTTTCCCCATATTTTAAAAGCATTATTTTATGTAATGTTACTTGGGATGGTCCAAGAGGAAGCAAACTAAATATTATCACCTAATGGTCCTTAAAAGGCTAGTTAAGATAAGAAGTCCTATTTTGGCTTTATTTCTTTGTATTTTGTTTCTTTGTACTTTGTTGTTTTGGGAAGAGGAAAAAGAAAATCCATAATCTTGTTTTCCTTTGTTTAAAGATTTGGCCAGTTTATTTCTTCTACTTTGCCAACCTTTGCAGTTTGTGAGAAATTTGTAGTAATGGAAATAAATAATGAAGAGAAGCTTGACACTGGTAAGTTGATTCTGGAGTTTGGAGAAGATAGTGGTCAACTAAATATTATGTCTTTTTTTCTTCTGGCCCAAATTAGACCTGAATTATATGTGATTATATATAATATATGTATAACTTTTCTCATTACGTTATATTTTTTGGCCTTTCTCTGATGTATTTGTCTTATATCAAGCCTATACAATATGCAGTATTACAGTATTACCTACAAAATTTAATAGGGTGTGAATTTCACTTTAAAAATAAAATGTTTCCTATTTTTAGAGTATTCATAGCAATGTTTCTTTAAATAGCAAATTCTTCCTGTGTAATTTGAACATTGTTTGATTTTTTTACTGTGTGTATATCTCTTCAGAAACATGATACTTGTTAAACTAAATTATATCCATATATCTATATTACTGTTATTTTCACTTCCCTGTTAAATATTTAGTAGTCACTGAGAAAAAAACATTTTACTAGAATCATTTTATGTAAGTATAATATAAAAATAATTTCATAAGTTGTAAGTTACTGGGTCCATGACAAGCACGTATTTTGGAAACCTTTCCTCATTTAGTATATATATATTCCCCACTCTGTTCCCATATGTTTTTCCTGTTGTATGTGCTAGGACAGGAGAGTTGCTTGGAATGCATTGAAAGGACCTTTTTTTAGGTTGACCTCTGGAATTAAATTCTCAGAATCTTATATTTGTTCAGCCTTATTTACATTATTACCCTGTTACATTATTCCCAAATCATATCATATAGATTATTTCATTTAAATCCATACCACCCTATCCACCTGGAGGGTAGAGAGGAACTGTTGTTGTATCACTTCCTCCCAAAGGGGTTCTCCATGTTGTCTGTCCTTCCCGAGCACAGCCTCTCCTGTGCTTCATGAGTAAGAGAAAGTGGTGTGATTACAGTTTTCAAAGGAGAGATGGAGAGATTTGAAAAACTAAGTGACTTGCTGCAAATCACACAGTATGTTAGTGACAGGTTCAGGACCCCTGACTGTTACCTACTACCAATTCATTTAGAATGATGTTGATATTTCTCTGATGAAGCAAATTAGCAGTGGATGAGAAGTATAAAGATCAGATCAATGAATAACACTTATTGAATACTTACTAAGTGCTCTATATAATGTTGTAATAACTGTATGAAATAGGTACTATTATTCCAATTATACAAGGGAGGAAACTGCAGCCCAAAAAGATACAAGTAAAAGAAACTTATCCAATATCATACCATTGACTATATGGGAACTCAGGTAGTCCAAACCAGCATTCTAAGCTTTTAACTACTACATTTTCCTACCAAATACAAAGATTATTTCTAAGTTCTAAATTAATATAGGCTGACTAATTATGGTTAGGTAGTGAAAGTACTTTAAATATTGCTGAAATATGTAAGGAATTTATTTCAAGTATACAAAATATGTGGGCTGAACGTGGTGGCTCACACCTGTAATCCCAACACTTTGGGAGGCTGAAGCAGGTAAATTGCTTGAGTCTAGGAATTCAAGACCAGCCTGGGCAACATGGCAAAGCTCCGTCTCTACAAAAAATACAAAAATTAACCAGGCATGTTGGTGTGCATCTGTAGACCCAGCTACTCAGAAGGCCGCAGTAGGAGGATCACTTGAGCCTGAGGAGGTTGAGGCTGTAGTGAACTGTAATTGTGTCACTGCACTTGGGTGACAGAGTGAGATTCTGTCTCCAAAAACAGACAAAAAAAAAGTGGGAAAAATATTTCTCTGGTTTCCATATTTATTTGTTGTCCATTGAATTCAGTAACCATAGTAGTGTTGTAAATTTTTCTTTCATATAAAACATTGAAGTAGGGATGTATAAATTAGTAAATTTTTCTTTCGATATGCCAAGTTGATTAGACTGATATTATCATCAGCTTATTGTCATTTGAAATAATAAAGTCAGAAGCAAATTGCTAGTCTTAATAGTATGTGACATTTATTATTTATTTGATATGCACTGAAGACTTTATTGAGTATAATATAATGTTCTAAAAAATGAAAACTGGCAGTAAGAAAAGGAGACATAAAAGATAAAATTTTAATTTCTGGCTAGATTATTACTTTATTGTAGAAAAATTTAAAGGAAGTAGCTCTTAGAGTAATATAAGTTTTGTGATATTCTTTTGATAAGGCAATTACTAGTCTCTGTCTTCTTAGAAGAGGGAGGATCTTGGGTTCTTTTTGGTAGCTTGAAGTACCCATAATGATTAAGGTACTAAGTTAGCATTTTAAAGGACAGTTTAAAGGTACATTGCCCCAAACAAGTAGAAGTATATAACCCTGAAACTTTAGCCTGAACCTTAGTTCTAGAAAGAAGGAAAGTATAGGAATACCTCAGAAATATTGCAGGTTTAGTTCCACACCACTGCAAATGAAGCTAACATCACAATAAAGTGAGTCACATAAATTTTTTGGTTTCCCAGTGCTGTAAAAGTTATGTTTACACTATACTGTAGTCTACTATATGTGCAGTAGCATTGTGTCTTAAAAAACTGTATATAACTCAATTTAAAAGTTTTTTATTGCTAAAAAATGCTAACAATCATCTGAGCCTTCAGCAAATTGTAATTTTTGCTGATGGAGGGTGATGTCTGGATATTGTTGGCTGCTGATTGACCAGGGTGGTGGTTGCTGAAGGTTGAGGTGGCTGTGGCAATTTCTTAAAATAAGACAACAATGGTTTCAGGTGATGGATATGCTAATTATTCTGCTTTGGTCATTGCACATGGTACACATGTATTGAAATATCATACTGTTCCCCATGAATATATACAATTATATGTCAATTAAAAATAATAATAAAAGCAAAAAAGGACAATATAGTTTGTTATAACAATGGACTGTTCCTTTCACAAAAGTTTTCTGTGTAGCATGCAGTACTGTTTGATGACATTTTACCTATGGTAGAACTTCTTTAAAAATGGGAGTAAATCCTTTCAAAAACTGTCACTGCTATATCAATTAAGTTTATGTACTATTGTAAATCATTTGTTGTTATTTGAACAATGTTCAAAGCATTTTGACCAGAAGTAGATTTCCATCTCAAGAAATCACTTTCTTTGCTCATCCGTAAGAAGCAGCTCCTCATCTGTTAAAGTTATATCATGAGATTGCAGTAATTCAGTCACATCTTTAGGCTTCACATCTTATTCTAATTCTCTTGCTGTTTCTACCACATCTGCAGTTACTTCTTCCACTGAAGTCTTGAACCCCTCAAAGTCATCCATAAGGGTTAGAATCAACTTCTTCCAAACTCCTGTTAATGTTTATATTTTGACCTCTTCCCATGAATCATGAATATTCTTAATGGCATCTAAATTGGTGAATTTTATCCAAAAGATTTACTTTACTTTGCCCAGATCCATCAGATAAATCACTGTCTATGGCAGCTATAGCCTTAAGAAATGTATTTCTTAAATAATAAAACTTTGAAGTTAATTTGAAGTCAAAATTACTGCTTGATTCACGGGCTGCAGAATGGATGTTGTATTAGCAGGCATGAAAGCAACATTAACTTTTTTGTGCATCTCCATCAGAGCTCTTGGATAGCTAGGTGCATTGTCAATGAGCTGGTAGTATTTTGAAAGAAACCTTTATTTCTGAGCAGTAGGTCTGAACAGTGGGCTTAAAATATTCGGTAAACCATACTGTAAGCAGATGTGCTGTCATCCAGACTCTCTTATTTCATTTAGCGAGCACAGGCAGAGTAGACTGAGCTTTATTCTTAGGGCCCTAGGATTTTCAAGATGATAAATGAGCATTGGCTTCCACTTAAAGTCACCAGCTGCGTTAGCCTCTAACAAGAGAGTCAGCTCTGTTCTTTGGAGCTTTAAAGCCAGGCATTGACTTCTCCCCTTTAGCTATGAAAGTCCTACATGGCATCTTCTTCCAATAGGCAGCTGTTGGAAAAAAATCTGTTGAGAAGTCTGTTGGAGAAATCTGCTGTTTAGTGTAGTCATGTTCATTAATTATCTTACTAGATCTTCTGTATAACTTGCTGCAACTTCTATATCAGCACTTGCTGCTTCATCTTTCACATTTGTTAGGGAGATGGCTTCTTTCCTTAAACCTCATGAACCAGCCTCTTCTAGTTCCAGCTTTTCTTTTTGTCTGTTTTTGAGACAGGGTCTCACTTTGTCACCCATGCTGGAGTGCAGTGGCACAATCATGGCTAACTGCAGCCTCGACCTCCTGGGCTCCAGCGATCCTCACACATCAGCCTTTTGAGTACCTAGGACTATAGGTGTGTGCTAGCATGCCCAGTTCATTTCTTCATTTTTTTAGAGACGGGGTCCAACTGTGTTGCCCAGGTTGGTCTCAAACTCCTGGACTCAAGCAATTCTCCCACCTCAGCCTCCCTAATGTTTTGTTGCAGTCATGAGCCAGTGCATCTGGCCCCCAACTTTGCTTCTGCAGCTTTCTCAGCTTTCTCAGCCTTCATAGAGTTGAAGAGAGTTCAGGCTTTGCTCAGGATTATGTTTTAGCTTAAGGGACTGTTGTAGATGATTTAGTCTTCTATCTAGACCAGTAAAACTTTCTATCAGCAATAGGCTGTTTCACTTTTTTTTTTTTTGATCATCGTGTGTTCATTGGAGTAGCACTTTCACTTTTCTTCAAGAATTTTTTTTGTATTCACAACTTAGCTAACTTTTTAGCACAAGAGGCCAGCTTTGGGCTTGTGTCATCTTTCAACATACCTTCCTCTCTGAACTTAATCATTTCTTGCTTTTGATTTAAAGTGAGAGATACGTGTCTCTTCCTTTCACTTGAACATCTAGGTGCCATTGTAGGGTTATTAATTAGTCTAATTTCAATACTATTATGTCTCAGGGAATAGGGAAGCCTGAGAATAATGAGAGAGATGGGGAAATGACCAGTCGAAGCTGTCAAAAGCACATTTTTTTAAATTAAGTTCACTGTTATAAGAGTACAGTTTGTGGCACTTGTAAACAATTATGATAGTAACATCAAAGATCACAGATCACTGTAACAGATATTATAATAATGAAAAAGTTTGAAACATTGTAAGAATTACCAAAATAAGACAGAGACATGAAGTAAGCACATGCTTTTGAAAAAAAAAGGCCTGATTGGACTCTCTGTATGTATAGTTGCCACAACCCTTTAATTTATAAGAAAGGCAGTATCTGCAAAGTGCATTAAAAGGTGTGCCTCTGTGAGGTCTGTGACTCAGTAACACATAGCTCTGCTGGAGTAGAGCTGGGCCTAGAATGCTGGGTTGTCGATGCCCAATTCTGTGTACTTGCAGTACTATCTGAGAACGTCTGAGCTCCATTACTTCCTCTCTTTTCTAATTTCTCTTTTATGTGTTTGTGTGCCTTTGCCTTTCTTCTGTGCTATTTAATTCTAACTTTTCTTTATGTTATTACATTTACTGAATAAGTCTTTGCTTTCTATTTTCAATTTTTAAATCTGGTAGATTTAACTGTATCTTTCAAAAAAGAAACTAAAATTTAAGGATTTGAGAGGTTGAGAGTCAGTAGTGATTATTATTTTTATTCACATGGTCCTCATTTGATGACTTTCCCCCTATTGAGAAGTCAAGGGGAATATTAATGTAACGTGAAAAAGATCTCACAGCCTTATTATCACTAGTTTAGGAAATGTCAAATGTAAATGAACAATTTTCAGAGTTCTAAAGAGAAATATTTAACTGACCCTTTTCCTTGTCCATGTTGGTGAAAAGCAGCCCTGGAGAAAATGTTTTCTAAAAGATATATTTTTCAGTAAACTTTCCAAGAACTATGTTGTATATTTTCTTTTAGCTTATCTACTAGGGAGATTTAATGTATTTATTTTTATTTAAGGAACTGAAGAGGAGTTTGGAGGTCTTGTATCTGCTAATCTTATACTTTTGAGGAACAGACTTCTGGATATCTTGCTAAAACTAATTTATACATCTAAAGAAAAGACAAGCATTAATTTGCAGTAAGTAAATATTTTTAAAAGTTATTATACCAGTTGCTACTATTAGTTAATTCATGTTAGGCAAAAGAAGGAATTGCCATTGACTTTAAATAGATTTTTTTAACCCTGAAGTTTATAGTATCTCAAGAATGAAACTCAGTCTTCTTTTTCCTTTTTGATTGGAAATCCTAATTTCTGAAAGTAATTTTGTTTTTTGTTTTTTAAATCCATCTGTCTTTGAATAGAGCTTGTGAAGAACTGGTGAAGACACTGGGTTTTGACTGGATCATGATGTTTATGGAGGAACACTTACATTCCACCACAGTTACAGCAGCCATGAGGATTCTTGTTGTCCTACTAAGTAATCAGTCTATTCTCATCAAGTTTAAAGAAGGACTCAGTGGTGGAGGATGGCTTGAACAGACAGATTCTGTCTTAACTAATAAGATTGGAACTGTATTAGGTATGAGACTTTTCTAGTAAGCTGCTTGGAAATGAGCTGGTGTGTTTTGTTTTATTTTTAAATTTTATGTAAACTTATCCTCTGCAGTTTGATCACCATTAAGGAGATATTAATTTTAATTAATGATAGAATGAAGATCTTAGAAGATTTCAAATTAGGCCTTTTAAGTGGCAAATCAAACTGAAGACAGATAAGACACTAAGATTTGAAAACTCAGGGAATTCCTCAGCATCTTTTTGTAATATAGGCCTTACTGATCTGTAAGTAAATAATTAGCAAATTATCAGTAGAACTAAATTAATAATAATAATAAATATTTATTTTGAGTACTTACTGTCTGCCAGTTCCTAAACACTTGCCAGGTAATAACATTTCATCACTCTGTGAGGTACAAATACTATCATATCTATTTTACAGATTAGAAAACCAAATTCATTTTACTCAGTCCCAAAGTCTATGCTTTTAACATTTATGTTATATTGCTACACAAGGATGTAAGCTCACTAGTACCATAGCTATTTTCACCCTATAACTGAGCATTTACCTAATGTTAGAAAATTGCAGTTTCCTATGCTAGATTTATTTGAACTCATGTGTTTCCATTCATATTAGTAATATTACTTTGGAAAATATATATTTGAAGGTAGTGTTTTTATTGAAAGGCAAAGTCATTCCGTTCTTAAATAATTTTAGATATACATTTGTCATGTAACATTACCTTGTAAATCGTGTCTAATTGTTGTATGTCTGATCTTAAGAAGCTTATATTGAGAATATCTGTTTACCTTGGTCCAATGGGAAAAATAGGGATTAGAATTTAATATGTAATTTATTTATAGAAAACAAGTTTAAGTATCAGTGTCTAGGTGCTGTCTGTACTACTAATTCAAACATGAAAGCAAATGATAGGAGACAGATCTTTTTCTTTTTTTTTTTTTTGAGACGGAGTCTCGCTCTGTCACCCAGGCTGGAGTGCAGTGGTGCAATCTTGGCTCACTGCAAGCTCCACCTCCTGGATTCATGCCATTCTTCTGCCTCAGCCTCCCGAGTAGCTGGGACTATAGGCACCTGCCACCACGCCCAGCTATTTTTTTGTTTTTTTTTAGTAGAGACAGGGTTTCACCGTGTTAGCCAGGATGGTCTGGATCTCCTGACCTCGTGATCTACCCGCCTCCACCTCCTAAAGTGCTGGGATTACAGGTGTCAGCCACTGTGCCCGGCCATAGGAAGACAGATCTTTCAACATAGTACTATTGTATTGTTATTTCACGTATGAAGAAGGTCTGAAGAAACTTCATATGTGATAAAGGAAAAGTAATATCATTTCCATGTCACTGTGAAGTGATTTCTAAAGAAAATTGTCTGGTTTATAATATACAGTTTAAATGATCATCATAGGTACTTTTGTGCTCAAAAATATATCACTATTTTACATGAACTCTGGGGAAGGATTTAATCTACAGATATAATTGTTTTGAATACTTTGGTAGTAAGAAGTTTCGTTTATTGGCCTTAATAATACCTACTGGAGAATAAATAATGAAAGGCATAATTGAATGTGAGTTCTGTTGAATATGCAAGGTTTAAATGCTAACTGGCAGCAATGGTTATTTGGAAGGCCAACAGCAGCAGGAGTAATCACGCCTGAGATTTATAATAGTACTTTGTGGTTTGAAAAATTATTTCACATATATAATCTCATTTGTCCTCCAAGATTCTGGAGACAGGCATATATTTTATCACGTATAAGTTTTATTTTCTAGAAAATAAGCCTGATGAATATAAAGTAAGGATTAATTTCTCTAATTAGGAAATTAAGACTGTTAACTACATAAGGTTAGTTTGCGAGGCAGTAATACTGTCTAAGAATCTGTCTTCTTAGTCCTGTGCTTTTTCTGTCCTGCATCACTTTCACTGTATCTGACCTACCTGATTTCATGCATTAGAATCTTTTGATCCTTCATTGGTATTTGCGTGAGCATGCATATGCTGCTCCTATTTCAAAGAAGAAATCTAGGTATTCAATTTAAATTTAATTTCAATTTGACCCCGCTTAACTTAATTTTCCCTGAATATCTATCTGACACATACACATTTTTGTGTATATAAACAGGTGTATATATCAGCTCATTTGATTCTATTTCTCCTTGACGGAATAGCAACCTATTTTTTTTTTTTTTACTTTTTTATTCACATTTATTGGTTTTTGTCAAATTTTTCTTTATAAAAATATGTATTTTTTTATTTTACTTTAAGTTCTGGGATACATGTGCAGAACACACAGGTTTGTTACATATGTATACATGTGCCGTGGTGGTTTGCTGCACCTATCAACCCGTCATCTAGGTTTTAAGCCCCACATGCATTAGGTATTTGTCCTAATGCTCTCCCTCCCCTTAACCCCCACCCCACGACAGGCCCGGTATGTGATGTTCACCTCCCTGTGTCCATATGTTCTCAGTCTTCAACTCCCACTTATGAGTGAGAACATGCGGTGTTTGGTTTTCTGTTCCTCTGTTAGTTTGCTGAGGATGATGGTTTCCAACTTCGTCCATGTCCCTGCAAAGGACATGAACTCATTCTTTTTTATGGCTGCCATAAAAATCTTCCATGTAGCTGAAACTTGTATCTAAATTACTGCTTAATCGTAGTATATTAAATATTCCTTAAGATCAATTATAGGGAAAAATAATGTGAGACTTCAGAGAGGAAAATGATAATGCCAGTTTTGTCTTTTTTGTTTTGTTTTTTTTTTTTTTTCAGAACTTGCAGTGTAATCAAAATCTGTTTTACTATTTAATGTATAAAATACCACTTCATGTCTTTTGGTTTTCTTTTTCATTTTTTAAAATTTTTTTATGTTTTAGAGATTGGATCTTGTTATGTGGTCCAGGCTAGACTTAAACTCCCGGGCTCAAGCAGTCCTCCCATCTCAGCCTCCTGAGTAGCTGAGATGTCTTTTGATTTCTTAGAGCTCAAAACATTATTTATTCTTATAATTTTATTTAGAATTTACTATAAAAAAAATCAGCACGATCTTCTAATTAAGGCAATCTTTCAGAAATGTGGCAGTTTCATTAATAAGGGCAAAGAAAATAATAATTTTCAGACTCTAAAATGGAGAAATTCGTTTTCATAGCATAGTACTGCCACTTATGCCCACATTGTGACTTGAACAAATCATGTTTTCTCTGTTGTAAAAATGATAATAGTAATTTCTACCTCACATATTCTTTGTGATTAAGGAGTGATATGGGAAAGAGCTTGTTGAATTGCTATATAATTTTTTATTAATTAGAAGAGCATCCTTTGGAAGTTAATTCATGTCACACTGAGAAATTGGTTAGGATAAAATATTTTAAAAGCAACGTAGACATAAAATGTTCCTTTATTATGTAAAACAGTAGTTGTAATATGTACTTTGCAGCATTCCAGAAAAAAAGAAGTTGAAAAAAATATGGCTATCTATGCTGAGTGCAGTTGCTCATGCCTGTAATCTTAGCGCTTTGGGAGGCCAAGGTGGGAGGATCACCTGAAGCTAGGAGTTTGAGACTAGCCTGAGCAACATAGCAAGACCCTGTCTCTACAAAAAAAAATGTTTTAATCAGCCAGGCATGGTCGCATGTCCCTGTAGTCCTAGTTGCTGGTGAGGCTGAGACGGGAGGATCCTTGAGTCCAGGAGTTTGAGGTTAAGTGAGCTACGATCACGCCACTGTACTCCAACGTGAACCCTCCAGAGTGAACCCTCATCTCTTAAAGAATAAATAACAAATGCAAATATCTATTTGAAATACAAATTGCTTCAGATTGAAATAAATTCTTCATCTATTGGTTGCTATTCGCAAAAGTTTCCGATGAAAATTTGAGCAACATTCACTGTGTAATGAGTACTTCCCTAGGTGTGGGGTGAACCAGATGTTTAGGGTGTATCCTGAATTTCATTATAAAACAGAGGAAACAAGATTGATAGAAACACTGCTGCCATAAGCTATATTAGTAAGAACTGACCATCTCCTTTAAAAGCTGGGTTTCTAGAGGGAATTCCGGATGTTAAGCTCAGCCAGTGGATAGCTGCAGCCACAACAGGCTTGGATTTGCCATCCCACTGCCCAGCAGCTTTCCAACAGATTACAGATGATGTTGTGAGTAAAGATTGTTTTACTTACTCATTTAGTCTTATCTCTAAATTCATAGGTAATTTAAGGTTAGCTAGTTTCTCATGATTTTCAGGACAAATGAAATATATTGTTATAACAAGTTACAAAAATTAGCTGGTGGTGGTAGCTCATGCTTGTAGTCCCAGCTACCTAGGAGGCTGAGGCAGGAGGATTGCTTTGAACCCAGGAGGTGGAGATTTAGTGAGCCAAGATCATGGCATTGCACTCCAGCCTGGGCAACAGAGCAAAACTGTGTCTCAAAAAAATAAAAATGTATTATAACAAGGATATTTTTAAGTTATATTTTTGTAGCATTCTAAATTTTGGCTGTATTTTGGATTTCACTTTTTTCTTGGGGAACTACAAGCCAAGAACACTAGAGCTCCTCTGAGGTCTTTCATTTAATAAGTAGAACTTCTAGCACCTTAAGAAGGATTTTCAAACTCCTTGTATCTTATTGTCCCAACTGTGTTTCAAAACCTATATCCTAATAGACAGGCTTGCTCAAGTCAAACAAATGGTAAAGTAAAACTTTTGACTGAAGATTAATTCAACAATTGAATACTTAATTACCTATAGTAATATGAATGTTCTGGATAGAAATGTTAACACATACTGAATTGCTTTCTCCTTTGTTAATGCAGCATGTTTATCAGTTGCTAATTTTGCACTTACTGTTATATTTCCTCTTCTCTTAGGATTCAATGTGGGCAGAAGTGCTGGTGGGAGATCGACAGTCAGGGAGATTAACCGAGATGCTTGTCATTTTCCTGGTTTTCCAGTCCTTCAGTCATTCCTTCCTAAACACACTAATGTCCCTGCCCTCTATTTTCTCCTCATGGCATTGTTTCTGCAGCAGCCAGTTAGTGAGCTGCCTGAGAACCTGCAGGTCAGTGTGCCTGTCATCAGCTGCCGGAGTAAGCAGGGTTGCCAGGTAGGAATTATCTAGCAAGGGGCGCGTGAAATTATGTATTCCAAAGAATCACCGTAGGATAATGGATAATCACTGTAAAACCAACTGTCAATTCCATCACTTTCCCCACATTTAAGGTTTGATTTGGGACAGAAAAATTTGAAAATACCACAGAAAATTTTCCCAAAAGTCCTTTGTCCCTATTTACATTTTTTTCCTATATGATTACTCTGTATATTATATATGCATAAAGACTCTGTATGATATTTAATGGTGATCTAAATAACTCTTTTGTTACATGATTTATTTTATTTTATTTTATTTTATTTTATTTTATTTTATTTTATTTGTGAGACAGAGTCTTATTCTGTCACCCAGGCTGAAGTGCAGTGGCGTGACTGACTGAAAATTTCACCTCCCGGGTTCAAGCGATTCTCCCACCTCAGCCTCCTGAGTAGCTGAAACTACAGTCAGGCGCCACCCCACTGGGCTAATTTTTGTATTTTTAGTAGAGACAGGGTCTTACCATGTTGGCCTAGCTGGTCTTGAACGCCTGACCTCAGGTGATCCACCTGCCTCAGCCTCCCAAAGTGCTGGGATTACAGGCATGAGCCACTGTGCCCAGCCTGTTATGTGATTTATTTCTGCGGAATTAAAAATGAAAGGAGTAGCTTATATACCATAAATTAAATATCACTCCTCGAGTGGGTGTGACAGGATTCTCAGTGCAAATTCTGATTAGGGGAAAAAAAATTACTTAATGATAGATATTATCAACATTAGGAAAACAGTAAGACTTTAGTTGACTTCTGATTGAAGACTATTAAAGATGTCTGTATATAGCTAATGTTTGTGGTACTGCAAAGACTTAGGAATTTAGCTTTTAGATTCAACTATGCTTCCATCCTAATGCCAAATGCTATTCAAATCAATTCTAGTAGTTGACAAAATCTTTTAAGTGTAAACACTTGAGTCTGTGCCCTTAGATTAAATCAAGATACAGATTCATGCTTAGCGCAGTTGTATTGGTTATGCAGTTTTTCAATATCCATAGTACCATAGTCATAAAGTTTATTTATAAACCTGCTATTAATAAGTCTCAATTTTTATTTTATCAGATCTTATCTGTAAGTAATCTAAAATTAAAATATTGCAGAGAATGGGAAAGAAGTGAGCTTAATGTGCTTTGTTTAAAAGATCTTACTTAAATTTATTTGTTCTATAATTTTATCTCTTGGCTAATTAACGTGTGTTTTATTTTTACATTCTTTAGGAAAAAAGTAGAAAGCAATTTTTTAACATAGGTACCTAAGGCAGGATGCAGAATAATACATAGTATTCAATTTTTTTATATCTATAAAAATGAGTTTTAAAATGTAGGATGGAAGGGTACTAGTTCTTTATGTCTATATCATTGGTTACTTTTAAAAACAACAAAAAACTAGTTTCAAAGAAATTTTAGACTATTAGAACTTACGAGGGTCTCTACTGAAAAATTAGTGGTGGCTAATATTTGCTTACTTTCACCTCTGCAGTTTGACTTGGATTCCATCTGGACATTTATCTTTGGAGTTCCTGCCTCCAGCGGAACTGTGGTCTCTTCTATCCATAACGTGTGCACAGAAGCTGTTTTTTTATTATTGGGAATGCTCCGCAGCATGCTGAATTCAGTAAGTTCACTCAGATACCCAGGCCTATTGAGAGTTCCTCCTGCCTGGGATACTTTCTTGTAAATAGAGGAATTTTTTGGTAACATAACTACTTATTTACTGCATGATCTCTGGAACTTGAGACTCTTAATGTTAGACAAAGTTATGTCTAATGTAAGAACACACTGTGTAGTTGTTAAGACCATGGACTCTGAAGCCCTACCTGGGTTAAAATCTCACCTCTGGTACTTCCAACCTGTTATCCTCAGTTATGTGCCTCAGTTTCCTGGTGTTTAAAATGCCGGCGATAATAGAATGCATCTCTTAGGGTATTTGTGAGGAATTAATAAGATAGTGTATACACATAAAGCACTTATAAACATGCCTGATACATAAGTGTTTCATAAGTATTAACTTATTATTATAGAATATATAATAATGAGTACATATGTAATGAGTATATATTTGTAGTGAATGTTATTACAATTATAATATTACATAATATTTCAACTTTTAAAGTCACTTTCTTTTAGAGGTCAGAAATGTTAACAATACAAGTTTCATTTGATTTTGTTTTTGCTTTTCTTCTGCTCTAATTATGTCTAACTTAGAGATGAAGAATTGAAAGAGTAAAAGACAAAATTGATGTTCCTATCGATCTGACAGGAATACAGTGAATAATGACCAGATTTGTTTGTACAATTTAGGATTGTGTTGTAACAGGAAATATTAACTTGACTCCTTGAATTACATGTACCTGACAAATCTAATTTCAGTCAAAACTATTGTGGTATCATCTAAGAATAGAACATTACCATTAGATGTACTAATTTAGAATGTTTTAGGAGTCTTGTTTTGGTGCCTATTCATAAACAGCTACAAAAACATAAGAAAAGTTTTTTAAAAGATACTCTCTGGGCAGATATCAGAAGATATACATTGTTCAGATATACAGTATTCATGGTTTTTCTTTAATCATCATCATTGTTGTATTACATAATGCTTAAGAGTGAGGCTCAGAAAGGTGAAGTAATTTCCCCACCTTTTATCTTACTCCTAACTTCCTAGCATGATGCACGATGGGGCAACATTGATGGTAATACAGCCACTTTGGTACCACCAACAATCATGATAATAATAATGAATAATCAAAACCACTGATAATGGTTAGCAGACCTGTGAGTAATGCAACGATTAGACAATGATCCCATCAGTTTCTAAGGGGATTTTTTTTAAGCTAATTTCTAAATTTCTTTGCATGTGTGTTTGCTCATATGTGTGGTTTACAGAGTTCTGTACCATCAGTATATCCAGTTTCATAAGAATACTGAGTAGTGGATTTTTAAAATAATTTATAGCAGTGTCAATTACTCTAACATAGTGTTTCCTCTCATGTCCCCATAACAGCCTTGGCAATCAGAAGAAGAGGGATCTTGGCTCCGAGAATATCCTGTGACCCTGATGCAGTTCTTCAGATATTTGTATCACAATGTCCCAGACCTTGCCTCCATGTGGATGAGCCCTGACTTCCTGTGTGCACTAGCAGCCACCGTCTTCCCCTTCAATATTCGCCCTTACTCAGAGATGGTAGGAAAGGGGGAGGAAAATGTCAGAACTGGAATTAGTCTGTTTCAATGGTTAGCAGATTTTTTTTGACAATCTTTAAGCTGCTGAACAAGTTACAGTTTCATAACTTTATACATCACCTCTTGCATTATTGTCTGGTGTCCCCAGCTCCCCACAGTTTCCTTCTGCTTTCTCCTAAAATCACAGTGAACTCTACTTCCTTTTCTCATTCACCATATTCTTGTAAGTCCCTTGTTAGTAATTTCCCTTTTCAAATAGTTGATTCATTTCTTATTTAAATGATGCCAGCTGTGTAGTTATAAAATGTTCTTTTCCATTAAGATAACTCTAGTCCAACCAAATTTATTTATTTATTATTTTAGGAAGTAGATATTTGCTGGATTTAACTTTTACAAATAAATTATAGGGTTGAAAGCAAGTGTTGGTCCTTTCTTCCGCCTGACTTTTCTTTTTTCATTAAACTTTTATTTTGCTTATTTTGTACTAACTTAAAAACTACTAGATATAATCACATATAGTATGTATAGATACTCTTTTGTCCTTTAAAATAAGCCCAAAAATTGTGTTAGCATGTACAATATCATATCTTCATATGCTGCCTTGTTTCCTGCTTTGAAAATATATTCACATGGAAATTCACTGAACCACATTTTTGCAGAGGCCTTGATGGATAATTTCATAACTTAGAGTCTAAATACTGTTCATTACAGTAACTAATAGTTCAGTTGACATAAATACTGATGACTTCAAAACAAATAAACTACTGTAATTTACACAAAACCATATTGCAGGGGCTTGTACTTACCACTTTTGCACGTTGATGTTGATTAGCTAATAAACTGTAAACATAAAACAGGCTGAAAAATAAATAGATAGAACACACCCAAAAGATAGTTATTCCTCCATAGTACTTCAAAATTTCATGATTTTTCTTCTTATTTCCACCATGTACTCTAGAACCTGGGGTAGATGACCTTCTTTATACTAATTTTTCTCCATGTTTAAAGGTACAGTACTTACTTTAAAATGGTGGGGATTTTTAGGAGAAGGGCAAATATGACACATGACCTTAATACCCTGGCTTATTTATAATGTTTAGAATCCTTATTTTTGGTTAAAAAAAAAAAAAAGACCTGGAATAATATATCAATGTCTTTTTGTTGTCAGCATCTTTTTTTTTTTTTTGAGACAGGGTTTCGCTCTTATCATCCCAGCTGGAGTACAATGGTGGCATGATCTCGGCTCACTGCAACCTCCGCGTCCCAAATTCAAGCGATTCTCCTGCCTCAGCCTCCTGAGTAGCTGAGATTACAGGCATGGACCACTATGCCTGGCCAGTTTTTCTGTGTTTTTAATAGAGATGGGGTTTCGCCATGTTGGCCAGGCTAGTCTGGAACTCCTGATCTCAGGTGATCCGCCCACGTCGGCCTCCCAAAGTACTGGGATTACAGGCCTGAGCCACTGCGTCTGGCCATCAGCGTCTTATAATTTCTTTGCTAGTCTGTCTCTCTCTGTCACTTGGTTCAAAATTGGTACTAGTATTGTTGGTTTTTTTAATTTATTTATTTATTTTTTTAACCTATAAAAAATGGATCAGCCCTTACATGCTACCATTATGCCAGATTTTTATCTGAAATTCTGTGACATTTGACTTCACAGTAGGGGTAGAGTTCAAATATGGAAACATAGTTATCCTCATTTTATTCCATATATTTTAAGTGCAGTTAGCCGCAGTAGACATATAATTCAACATGAAGGTGGTATGTTGTTAGTGGTCAGTCAGAAACACCATATGTTGCATAACCATGACATATGGTGCCAGATTACTACCTTGAAAGGAAGGGTCGAGTAAAGCAGAGTGAAATAATGTGCTGAACAGCTTAGTAGGTGGAAAATGCTGCTGCTACAGTTTTATTTTTAGGAAACACAGAAGTAGAAATGTCAGAGTCTAATGTGATTACTGTATCTTTCCACTTGATTTTACTAGGTGACTGACCTTGATGATGAAGTTGGATCTCCAGCAGAAGAGTTTAAAGCGTTTGCAGCAGACACAGGGATGAACAGGAGCCAATCAGAGTACTGCAATGTGGGCACCAAGACATATCTGACCAATCACCCAGCTAAAAAGTTCGTTTTTGACTTCATGAGGGTCTTAATCATAGACAACCTCTGTCTCACCCCTGCCAGCAAGCAAACTCCACTAATTGATCTTTTGTTGGAGGTAAAGAAATGCATTTATATCTCTTTTGCATTATTTTTTAAATTAGAACATTAGTAACCAAGCAAGTTCTATGCCAAAGATTTTTAATTCCTCTTGTTTATGTGTAGGCAGAACATGTTATAGGCTGTGCAAAGTTGTTAATCCCACATGTGCTTTAGACCCTATCAATTTGTTCTTCTTTTCCTTCCCTCAAAGATGTCTCTAATTCAGTCCTTTATCATCCTTTCTCTAGAAGCTGGCAGACTTCTTCTGTAAAAAGCCAAATAGTAAATATTTTAAGCTTGTGAGCCATACAGTCTCTGTCACTACTATTCAGCTACGTTGTTGTAGCTAGAAAGCAGCCATGGACAATAAGTAAGAGAATGAGCATGGCAGCGTTCTGATAAAACTTTATCTACAGAAACAGCACAGGCTGTATTTGGCCCACAGGCCATAGTGTGCCAATCCCTTCCCTGGACATTAACAGTGCCTAGTGCCATTGTCTTCTTACCTTATAACTTCCTACATCAATTTATCTTACCTATCATTGCCAGGTGTTACTGTTGTCAGTGTCCTGTGCAGCTTAAGACATGGTGTATTGTACAGAATAGGTGCCCAGGATGCACTTGTTAAATTCCCCAAGGCAGCAAACTTCTAGGTTGCCTGCCTGCCCATTCTCCTGACAATTAATATGAATCAACTGATATATCAGAAAATGAGAGTAGCTCTAAGCCTTTAAGTGACCTCATTGCTGGCTCTAGAAATTAGCTATCCCAGAAAAGTATTAAAAAATGTTTACCTAGAAAAGCCTGAAGATATCACAGAGAGATAATTTAATACCGTATAATTAGTTGCATATACATTAATGTTCTTTTGACCAATTCATGTAAATAAGGTCAAACAGCCCATGCCAGGGGCTCTAAAAATAACATGTTTTGTGGCCGGGCGCGGTGGCTCACGCCTGTAATCCTAGCACTTTGGGAGGCCGAGGCGGGCGGATCACGAGGTCGGGAGATCGAGACCATCCTGGCTAACACGGTGAAACCCCGTCTCTACTAAAAATACAAAA
>NW_012102954.1:2254261-2282754 GCF_000951045.1 Mandrillus leucophaeus | reverse complement strand
CAAAAAAAAAAAAAAAAAAAAAAAAAACATGTTTTATGAAAGAGTAGATCTGTGGAGAAGACTGCTTTTCTCTTTGAGGAACTTCCACTATCTCTCAGCCGTTTGACAGCTGAACCTGAGATTTTTTTTTTTTGTGCGCCCTCTAGTGGCTAGTACACTTAACTTATAAATAGCAACCTGAAAACCACGTTTATCTTATCCATGTGAAAATATCTCAATTTGGTCAATTTTTAAAAAATCACTAGTGTAATTAGGGTACCAGTTATGCTAAGCATTTAACCAGGATGACAATGTTTAATAATGGCAGAAGAATAATTGATTTCCTCACTAATGCATGTGGTAGAATTAAAAAGCAGGCCCAGTGGAACTTCTCCCGTTTGGAAACTTTAAAAAGCTCTAAGAAGAGAGATAACCAGTATCTCACTGTATATGGTAAAAATTTGAAGCATTTTGTGAAAAAGTGAAATAGTTTATCAGAAAATAATAGGATAAAGGCCAGAAGAGAAGTGTGCAAGAAAGCATAACTGATCAAAAAAGGAAAATACATACATGAAAGATATGGAATGACTGGAAATATCCAGTGATAGCATTTTCAAGCTTCTGGAACCTGAATAGCTAATTAATTAACCATGTATAAATTGTATAATTGCCCTTTATTTTTGTTTTCTATATTTTTTTAGTAGGAAAAATTTGATATATAATAACATGTATTAACCTTGAAGTAAGGTTCTCTTTGTTGTGGGCATGAATTTGCCCTACAGTAGAATAGTGCTTCATTATACTATGGAGTAGGATTATAGTTCAGGGAAGAGCAGGGGGTGTCAGGATTGAAGTTTTCAGATAGATTATAAACTGCTTAGAGACCAACTTTCATGTGTTCCTTTGTCTCTTACAACAGTTAGCACAGAGACTTGGTGTATTCTATCAGTACAGTAAGTCCTCGCTTAATGTCATTGATAGGTTCTTGGTAGCTGCAACTTTAAGCAAAATGATGTGTAACAAAACTAATTTTTTTCCTCATCAACCTTATAATAAAACTATGTTGAAGGAAACGATGTTATTTGAAGACCTGCTGTACATTGTTTCACTTAAAGTTGCAGTTGCCAGGAACCTGTCAATGACATTAAGTAAGGCTTACTGTATTTTTGAATCATTTAACTATTCATCCCTGGAAATTCCCAAACAGGAAGATAGGATACCATCTAATAAAAAAACATAGAAATTTGCTTTTAAATATTTTGAGGATCTTTAATATACATATGCAGAATACATATACAAAAAAATTTTATGTTAATGAAATATTAACATTCTGTGTCTTCCAATGGTGTAACAATAAATTATAAACCTATGATTTTGAAAATTATGATTATGAAGTCTTTATCCATGAAGAGATTCAAGAAGAAAATTAGGTTGAGCATGGTGGCTCATGCCTGTAATCCCAACCCTTTCTTTCGGAGGTCAAAGCAGGAACATTTCTTAAGGCCAGGAGTTCAAGACCAACCTGGGCAACAGGTGAAATCCCATCTTTGCAAAAAAATTAGCCATAGCCAGTGTTGTGGTGCGTGCCTATATCCTACCTACTGGAGGCTAAGGTGGAAGGATCGCTGGAGCCCAGGAGTTGAAAGTTGCAGTGAGCCATGATTACACTACTGCATTCCAATGCATTCCAGCCTAGGTGTCAGAGTGAGACCCTGTCTCAAAAAGAAAAGAAAAAAAAAAAAAGAAGAGAGAGAGAGAGAGAATTATCTTATATATTTACCATTTACCTTTGTGAAGGAAGGGACTTGAACATCTGAGTCCAGTAAACGTGAACCAGAGCATGTTCAGTCTTATGAGTGTTAGAATTTCATTATAAAAGTATCTACTTACTTGATTATATCTACAAAAGAACATGTAAAATTACCTTCGTTAGCGGTAAAATTCATTAGCATACAAATAGGAGATTTTCATTCATATAGACTGGCTTTAGTGTGACTGAGGCCAAATACAAGGGAAGTGGTGTGCTGTAGCAGAAAGCTAGAGCATAGGTTTGAGAGTAAGAAGTGCCTGGGTTTAAATTCTGGCCCTGGCCGGGCGCGGTTGCTCAAGCCTGTAATCCCAGCACTTTGGGAGGCCGAGACGGGCGGATCACGAGGTCAGGAGATCGAGACCATCCTGGCTATCACGGTGAAACCCCGTCTCTACTAAAAATACAAAAAATTAGCCGGGCGCGGTGGCGGGCGCCTGTAGTCCCAGCTACTCGGGAGGCTGAGGCAGGAGAATGGCGTGAACCCGGGAGGCGGAGCTTGCAGTGAGCTGAGATCCGGCCACTGTACTCCAGCCTGGGCGGCAGAGCGAGACTCCGTCTCAAAAAAATAAATAAATAAATAAATAAATAAATTCTGGCCCTGTTGTTTAATGTATAAGCATGTTCATCTTCCCAAGCTAAATTCATTCTCTAGAGAATGATATTATTTACCATCTCTCTTACAAGATTACTGTGAGGGTTAAATACATGTACATCACCCAGCAAAAAGTATTTTGAGGAATTACATGTGTGCTGAATATAGCTGTGTGACCTTGACCAAGTTCAATTATCTTCACATCTATACAATTTACATATCTGTAAAATGATATAAAAGTGGAACCTCTCTGAGAATTATTGTGAAAACTAAATAAGATTTAATACTCATAACACAGTGCCCGACACTTAAACATACTCAAAAAATTGACTAAGTGGCCTGTGTTGTCTTCTATAGGGGTGCCTAGAGACTCTTCCTAGCTCCTGTTTATCAGTAACCTCTGCTGTCACCACTAGACTTCTGGAGAGCCAAATGAATTTGCTGCAAATAAATACTGTGGCAATAGGAAGAAAGTGCATATGAACAGCTCAAACAGATTTGTGTATATCTGGAGGTAAAGATAATGAAACCAAGAGGGTGCTGACTTGCAGTGTGTGTTAGTCCAACCTCACACTGCTAATAAAGACATACCTGAGACGGGGTAATTTTTAAATGAAAGAGGTTTAATTGACTCATAATTCAGCAAGGCTGGGGAGGCCTCAGGAAACTTACAATCATGGCAGAAGGGGAAGCAAACACGTCCATCTTCACATTGTGGCAGCAAGAAGAAGTGCAGAGTGAAGTGGGGGAATACCCCCTTATAAAACCATCAGGTCTCTTGAGAACTCACTCAGTATCACAAGAACAGCATGAGAGTAACCACCCCCATGATTTAATTACCTTCCACTGTGTCCCTCCCATGACTTGTGGGGATTATGGGAGCTACAATTCAAGATGAGATTTGGGAGGGGATACGGCCAACACTTCTGACACCATAAGCACCTTACTGTGGTCTGAGGAGTTCACTGGACTCTATTCCAACCATCTTCTGCAAGAGCTCCCCATTGTCATACATCAGAGTGAAACCCACCCTGAGGAACTACAGGGACACAAGCAAAAAACAATGGCCAAGTGGGCAAAGAGAGCACCACAGAATAACTCAGAGAGGAAAAATCAGTCAACAGGCAGACTACAGTCAGAATCAGGAGACTCAAAATCCTATCTTTAATGCCTTCCAGCCCATTACAGAAACAGGACAGAATTCCAAAGGCCTGCCTTCCATAGCGACTGTGCTGCTTACCCATGGGCAGCAGACGTGTACAGGCTGTCTGGCCTGTGTGTGGGACACAAAGATTCTGGGTAGTGTCCCCAAGACCTCGAAAAGGAGACTGTTTAAAGATGGATATGTTGACTGGCTGCCTTCATTCTGGTTGTCTGGTGGGCCAACCAGTCTTATCTAAAAGAGTGATGAACAGATTGTAGCCCACACTCTGCAGATTTGCTCTTGTGCTTTTAACTTTCATAAGGTGATTTTAGTAGAGCGGGGAGAGTATGATGTAACTGGTGAAGCCATGGGCTTTGGCTTCACAGAAACTGAGAATTGAATCCTAGATGTGACTTGACCAAGTGACTTACTCTCTCGAAGCCTCAGTTAACTTATTTCTAAAATCGTTAGTATCTTTTTCAAGGGTATTTTCCTGACTATATGAGATAATGTATATATATAAGCCCTATGTCTGGCACAAAACAGTAGTCCAGTGAATTGTTTAAAAAGAAAAAGAACATCTCAGAGACAATAATGCATGCTTTCATAAAATGTTAAGTCCTTGAAAAGTTAGACTGCTATACACCTCAGCAAGAACATCAAACTAGGCCACTAGGACCAGTCACAAGTGTAAATTCTGGGTCCTCATCATGCGTGTAACAGTTTTATTGAGATAAATCAGAAGATTAAATGCCTGTTGATGAGTAAGTCAGTCTTAAATCCTTCTGGAATAAGAAAGAATATTATTTTAATAAAAATAAATTACATTCACTTCTGTATGTTTAGTAGTCCCTTTGTTTTACAGACTTCAAAACTTTTTCTAGTTAAGATTTGATAAACCCTACTCATTACTACTTATCTCATTAACCACCTTGAGTTGATTATGAGCCTGAAAGAGTAACTTTCTTTTTTTGAGACAGGGTCTTGCTCTGTTGCATAGTCTGGAATACAGTGGCACAGTCATGGCTCACTGCATCCTTGACCTGCCGAGCTCAATCAGTCCTCCCATCTCAGCCTCCCAAGTAGCTGTGACTACCGGCACACACCACCGTGCCAGAGTTTTTTTTTTTTTTTTTTTTTTTTTTTTTTGATAGAGACAGGGTTTTACCGTTGTCCCCAGGCTGATTTTGAACTCCTGGGCTCAAGTGATCCACCCACCTTAGCCTCCCAAAGTACTGGGATTATAGGCATTAGCCTCCATGCCCAGCCAGGAGTACCATTTTTTTCAAAATGTTTATGTCCTTCTGTGACTGCAGAGCTTTATTCCTTAGCAAATTATGATAACTCAAGCTATTGGATAAAATGGTCTCTGATGTAATTATAAGGAAACCCTCCTGTAACTGTCGGTCTGCTGGTAATCACTTAAAAGTCCTCACATCCTCTTCAGTTTATAGGGATAAGACACTCAATGTAGTATCAGCTTGAAAGAACTAGACAGGCCTTGGTCACAAGTCTCCTGCTCGCTATTGTATTAATCTGTTAACTACACAGGAAAATTTATCAAGATTAAAAACAACATGAGATGTTCTTCACTTTTTCCCAAATTAGTTTAATGACAAACCAAACTCCTAAGCACTGGTCTTCTTTTAATTCTTACTAGACCCATATTTTGTCATTTTAAAACAAAATAAGTAGTCTTATGCAGAAGAAGGAGCAATTTTCCTTACAATTTTAGTTTAGCGGTTGGCTTTTGAGAACTTAGGTTAGTGTTCTTGTTCTCAATGTAGAACTTTTATTCTAGCTACTTTCTTAAAACATTTAACAGGACCACCTTGAAAATCAGAATAGAAGGGAAAGTAGAACAGCATTCTAAAAGCCCACTTTTGTAACATGGTCATAAATATAGTACCAGATCTCCCTATTCAAGAATAAGTAGGTTCTTCTATTTCACTTGCAAAACCTCAATACTGTGCCTGAATCTAAAACATACAGACCTCTTTTTAAGAAAGGATGTTATGACATTTATTGAGTTGTTTAATATCCAACTCCTATCAAAAACCTGGCTGAAACTACTGGCATTTGAGAGTGACAAAAGGCTCTTTCCTACATCTCATCCCACTGTTGCCAGTTCCTTGCTGCTCACCGGATCAGATACTGGAAAGTTATGCACCTGGATTGTCATACCCTAATTACAAGTAGAATTGTTGTCAGTAGACTACAGTTTAACTTTGTGCTCGACACTTTAACATAAGATAATTCAGAATCATCTTTGCATGTTGTAAAACTTAGCAAAGATACCACCTATATAGAGTTGTTCACTATCCTCCTCACAAAAACCCACAGAGAACATTCCTCTCAGAACAATTTTAGGAAAACATATGTCTTTGCTGACCATCTATTGTGTTTTTCTTTCCTTCTTACTTTTTTTCATAAAAGGGTCTTGCTATATTGCACAGGCTTGACTCAAACTCAAGCAATCCTCCCACCCCAGCCTCCGTTGTAGCTGGGACTGTAGGCACTTGTGACACTATGTGTTTCTTTTTATAGACAATAGAAAGCTTTGTAAACTATTGTTTTCTTGACACCTATGAAGCTCAGAGCTAAATTTGTGCTTAATTATTTTTTTGTTACAAATATATTTCCCCTCCCTATTGACATGCCCTCTTGATTACTAGATTCTTGGGTTTTTTTATTTTAATGGCTTTATAATTCATTTGTTATTTATTTTATCTGTATTTCATTATAAACTGCCATATCTCTTTTGGAAGTGAGGTGTGATAACAGTCAAATATTTATTATATTGCTAAACAGTTTTTATATAACAACTTTTATGTAACAGTTTTTATATAACAATACTATATATATAAATAGTATTATATATAAATATTTATATATATAGTATTGTTATATATATATAACAGTTTTTATCTAACAGTTATTATAACAGTTATATAACAGTTTTTATATAGCAATACTATATATATTGTTTATGTATTATATGTTAAATAATATGAACTGTAACCATATAATAAATATAATGTTTAGAATACTATGTTTTAAGAAATTGATTCAAAAGAAGATGATGTTTCACCTTTACTTTAAATTTTTTTTAATTCTGTAGTTAGAAAATATGTGAAAGTCCATAAGCATGTATACCATCTCTCATGGCATTTTAAAAATTTTATCAGTAGGATTTTTTAATCTTTTTAATACATTAGGTAATGTAATATGATTGAGCTCATATTTTTTTTGTTGTTGGTTCTGTTTCTAATCCTAAATTTTCTTGATTAGGCTTCCCCTGAAAGGTCTACAAGAACTCAGCAAAAAGAATTTCAAACTTACATTTTGGATAGTGTGATGGACCATTTGCTTGCAGCTGATGTATTATTAGGTAATTCTGTGTTTTTATTTTATAAAAATACCTATAATCACTTTCCTCTCTAGCCCCAAGTAAAACTACTTTTTAACATCAGCTTTTCTCTTTCCTTTTTTGTCTGGCTTCTCATACTCAACATTATATTTGTGAGATTTATCTTGTTGCATGTAGCAGGAGTCCATTGTTTTCATTAATATATTGTATTTCATCATGTGATTATATCAATTTGTCATTTTACTCTTGACAGACATATGAAAGTTTTCACCTTGAGATAATTTTAACAGCTGCTATAAACATTCATGTTCATATGGACCACATATGTGTATAATACTTACACATATCTATTGAGTATATACCTATGAGTGGAATTGCTGGGTCATAGGTATATGTATGTTATCTTTTTAGTATGGCTTCCAGGACATAGAGTCAAAACACATTGAAATGTGTTTTTTCTGTATGTCTATATCTAGTTACAATAAAAATATGAAACTTAACACTTGTACAATGAAGCCAACATTTATGTATAAAACAAAGTAGAATTATAAGAGAAGGAAACATAATGGGTTAGTATACTATATATGCTACTTTTGAGTTCCTAGCAATAATACTAATCATATAACCTCTGTGCTATTAAATTACAATTATTTCCCGAAGTAAATTTGCCAGGAAATCTTTAGGATTGTCTTAACATGCAACTATGCACTCTCAAAGTCAAGTCACAGTTTTGTACTTATTCTTATCAGTTTAGAGCAGTCATACTACACAAAGACACAACACAAATAATTTTGATTAATGGGGCAATTTAGCATTAGGTGAGAATAATAAAAATCAAATTCTGTGGCATTAGGTGAGAATAATAAAAATTATTATTAGCATTAGGTGAGAATAATAAAAATCGAACCTCCAGAATTTCTGTGGAGGAAAGGCTTAAAGCAGTGGTCCCCAAACTTTTTGGCACTGGGGACCAGTTTCGTTGGAGACAGTTTTTCTACAGACCGGGGCGGGGGGTGGGATTATGGTTTTGTGATGATTCAAGTATTACATTTATCATTTGATTATCGGAAGGATTGTGCAACCCTGGATCCTTTGCATGCACGGTTCATAATAGGACTTGCCCTCCTATGAGAATCTAATGGCGCGGCTGATCTGACAGAAGGAGTTCCAGTGGTAATGCTTGCACACCCGCCTCACACCTTCTGCTGTGTGGTCCGGTCCATGTCCTGGGAGTTGGGGACCCCTGGCTTAGAGAAAGCATTCTGGTTAGGAGGAAGAGCTAGGAGGATTAGTCTGAAAGCAATATGTATATGCAAACACACTGAAAACACTCAGATAGCTTTAGAAAGAGAGAGAGCCAATGGTAATGATGGAGGGGCTAAACAAACCCCTCAACATTGATTATACTTTATTTTTCACAATTTTCCTGAAGCTCTTTTCTGTCTGTGTTACTTCACTGCTATTAGAGCTATACTCTAAAACAGTTTTGTTTTACAGTTTTACCCTTTATTACTTACACAAAATCAATTAAGAGCTAATAAACTGGCCCTTTTTCTCTCAAATGGAGAACACCTGTGACTGACAGTTTATGTTGCGGAACTGCTTGTTTATCACAGACTCTTGTTTAGGCAATAGGAGACTCCACAGGTAGTTTCAATCCATAACACTTTATCCTGCTGAAATTATTCATCCTGATTTCTGACCATTGAACGTCATTTTCTTCAAGTAGTACATAAAAGCTAGTAGTCATATTTCTACATGTTGTAGATACACTTATTTTTCCTTAGCCTTATTTTTTTGAGGATCTGATCTTGTGTTGCTAGATATCAATTTTCTTAGACATTTTTTTCCTACTGGAATTTAGGGGAAGACGCATCTCTGCCTATTACCAGTGGAGGAAGCTACCAGGTATTGGTGAACAATGTGTTTTATTTCACACAGCGTGTGGTGGACAAGCTTTGGCAAGGCATGTTCAACAAAGAATCTAAACTTCTTATAGATTTTATAATTCAACTAATTGCACAGGTAATCCATTGTCACTATCAGTTGTAGAGTACATGTTTTCCTATTGAAAACTTTGCCTATGGTGTCAAAATTGTTGAAATGAAGTGTAACTAATAAGATAATGAATGTTAACATTTAATAAAAAGCTAAGCTTATTAAAAGTGAATGGAGACAGGCCAGGCACAGTGGCTCACACCTGTAGTATCAGCACTTTAGAAGGCCAAGGCGGGCGGATCACTTGAGGTCAGAAGTCGGAGACCAGCCTGGCCAACATGGTGAGACCCTGTCTCTACCGAAAATACAAAAATTTGCCAGGCATGTTGGTGTGTGCCTGTAATTCCAGCTATTTGGGAAGCAGAGGCAGGAGAATCACTTGAACCTGGGAGGTGGAGGTTGCAGTGAGCCAAGATCACAGTACTGCACTCCAGCCTGGATGACAGAGCAAGACTCTGTCTCAAAAAAAAAAAAACTGAATAGACATACAGACTTTGAACCCCTCCCCATTACCAATTGCCTGGTGCCAGTGTGTCCCTTGTAAAGTTGCCTAGGTGTTATTCTTTGCTACCCCGATAGATTTAAATACCTTAATACGGTTTGGTAGGTTTGTACTGTATACTACATCCATGTGTAAAGGTTTACACAGCATGAAGAGTTGATATTAAAAGAATATTCTCTTACCAGTTGAATCTTTACAAAGTTCCTTGTAGTTTATATTCTCTTGAAGTTGTTATTTTTTGTGCATGTTCACAGTACTTTTAATTAAGGGTTTGGCCTGGTTTGGCACAATTGATTAGTCTTATATAATACTTAATGTAGAAAGTAGGAAATAAAGTAGGAAATACCATTAGCATATGGTACACAGATGCATAGGCTCTCTCATGTCACCTAAGTCTTTTTAAAGGGATATATTTGTATTTAAGCCAAAGAGAAAAATTCTCAAACGAGGGGATGAAATTAGAATGTCAAAAAAAATGATTTTAGTAACATCTTAATTTTTTCAGTACTTTTGAATAGTGATCATTTATCCTAACAAAATATATTTGTGAGGAGACTCCCCTAGATGTCACATCCTCGTGTTCTCAGGGAGACTGCTCTGCCCACAGCAGCGTTAGTGGCTCCCCTCCTTGGGAGCTCTTTTTTTTAATGTAGCCATCATATCATTCATTAAGTGGTATTCATGTGACTCATGGGTTCTGAAATCCATAATAGCAAGAGCTTTGTATCTTTTAACTTAGCACCTTCATACTTAGCATGGCATCTGGTATATAATAGACCTAATAAAAGTTCAGGTGTGAATGATTAACAGGTGTTTTACTTTTGTCTATTGTACTAAAAACATATCTTCCGTGTCTTTAGTCAAAGAGAAGATCACAGGGATTGTCACTGGATGCAGTGTATCACTGCCTCAATAGGACCATCTTGTACCAGTTCTCACGGGCACACAAAACTGTTCCTCAGCAAGTAGCTCTGCTTGATTCACTCAGGGTTCTCACTGTAAACAGAAACTTGATCCTAGGACCTGGGAACCATGACCAAGAATTTATTAGCTGTCTGGCCCACTGCTTGATCAATCTACATGTTGGAAGGTAAATCCTTTAGGTTCAGTTTGCCATGTTAAATTTGGCTTTGATGTTATTCCAACAAAATTCTTCATTTTTTTGATAGTAACCTTTCTTTTACCCTTATTCTGTTTTATTTAAACCTTTATGCAAAAAGGTAAAGGGCAAGTGTTGCATTTTTGCAGTGAAATACTGGGTATCTTTTTTCCTTTAACTTAGTTTTCTACACCTGTAAAATTTCCCATTATCACCATATGTCACTTATGTAAGGCAGTTTGCTTTTAAAGCAAACAAAATACATAGCATGGAAGTCTAAGAGAAGTAAAAAGTAAAGCTCAATGCAGTGTTATGTGTTAAATGAGTAAAATTAGTATTTTCCAGTTGATTGCTTTGACAGATATTTCATTAGAGTCTCCCGGGGCCAAGCCTTGAATTAGGGGGTGGTACAAAATGTGAGTAAGATAGACCCTGTGGCAGCCGCCTTGAGGGGAAACAGCTAAGCAAGACCAGTCAGCTGTATTGAGTGATCTGCTAGGAACAACCCAGTGCTTTGGAGGCACATAAGAGGGGCCCCTAACCTGAAAGAAATACCTGCTGAGCTGCAGCTTGAGACCTGGTTGGGGAGGACAAGAGAATGGAGACAACTGCTACTGGAAGAAAGAACAGTCTGTATGAATGCCCAGAGGGAAGAAAGAGTGGCACCTTAGGAGAACTGCAACTATTTCACTACAGGAGCAGAGTAGTGAGATCTAAGACTGGAGAGAGGACACAGGCATATTAGAAAAATGTTAGTTGAATGAACATTTTGTAATTGTTAGGTTAAAATGTTCACAATAATCAAAAGGCATATTAAATATTAAGGTAATAATCTTGATGCTATAGATTAGTCTAATTACATTTAGTCAAGTGGATTTATTTGATCACCTCTTAAAAATGGCATCTTCCTGGCAAACTAGAGCTCTGTTCTGTGCATCTGCTGAGTAGACATTCAGTGTCTGCTGGTAATGGAAATAGAGTGATTCTTAGTTACTGTAGTCTGCAGCTAATCATTTCCTTCATAAAGTTTAAACTGACTGGAATTTTTCAGCAACGTGGATGGATTTGGACTGGAAGCAGAAGCCCGCATGACCACATGGCACATTATGATCCCCTCTGACATTGAACCAGATGGTAGTTACAGCCAAGATATTAGTGAAGGTAATTGCCTCAACTTGGGATGTTTTTAAATTGTTGAAGTTGTTTTATCTCCAGTTTTTAAGACATAACCAACAAACTGGCTGCAGAAACTGCCAGCATTGATAGCAACTCTCCCAGTAGAGCAACCTATACATAGACAAAGAGTCCCCTCATGCCAATAAGAGTAAAGCACACAAACCAGTAATGTTGCTAAGCTCATCATTTCTTAGTAACACTGTGAGATTTGGCGGTGGTATTAATATTTACATTTGCTTAAGTTCAAATACTACCTTGGAATTAACTATAAAGAGAACTGCCCAGTGGTAATGCTAGGCATATCACATCAGAGTAGGCAAATATTGCTTGAGACAGGTTATCAATAGTGCTATTTTTTATTCTTCTTTATACTCTCTCTCTCTTTTTTTTTTTTTTTTTTTTTTTAAAAAAAAAAAAGCAGAATCTTGCTCAGTCGCCCAGACTGGAGTGCAGTGGCACAATTTCAGCTCACTACAACCTTTACCTTTCAGGTTCAAGTAATTCTCATGTCTCAGCCTCCTGAGTTACTGGGACTGCAGGCGGGTATCACCATGCCTGGCTAATTGTTTTTGTATTTTTAGTAGAGACAGAGTTTCACCGTGTTGGCCAGACTGGTCTCAACCTCCTGACCTCAAGTGATCTACCAGCCTCGACCTCCCAAAGTGCTGGGATTACAGATGTGAGCCCACTGTGCCCAGCCCCTCTCTTTTTTTTCAATCTGGTTTTCCCACTGATCCTGTAAGCATTGCATATTGAAGTCCTTGTATGGATTGATTTCTTACTTCCACATGTTTAGTGATAAAGAGAAATCAGTCTGGTAGTGTTTTTCTCCCCAGAAATACTGTGCAATAGTTTTACATATGGTTTCATTGTCAGGAAGCCCAGCACTCGTTTTAATTTCATTCCTTCATTTAAACATGAATTTATTCTCTGTTCTTTCACCAAAATGTTTTGAATCCTAAACACCAAAGATGTGGTTATTATTTTCACCCCCTGAGGAACTGGCATTGGTTCTCATAGCAAGGTCCTCACAATAGCAACATCAATATCATTTGGGAACTTAGTAGAAAAGCAGATTCTGTTGCCCTACTCTGACCTACTGAATTAGAAACCCTGGGGTGAGGGACTAGCAGAGCTTATTATCACAGGCCCTCAGGTGATTGCTGAGGGCTGACTGGTCTGGAGGAGGTGTCAGGCATACAAACAAGGAATCCAAAAGTTAAGAATGAATTTCATAGTAAAAGTCTTCTCAAAATATTTCTTTTCTTGTGCAAAATATTCAAGAATACTAACTTAGTTTTGAACTCACCTTAAACATTCAGATCTAAAAATTACTTTTAAATGGGGGATAAGTTTTTAATCTAGAAAAAGTTAGATAATTACATATATATAATTTCCAATTTTATAAATAAAAATGTAGTTCTTTTGTATGAATACAAAGATATTTTTAATGTTTTCTAAATAGGCAGCCACAGTTTGAGTTGTCTAAATAACCTTTTCACTGGGCTAGATACAACATGAGCTTTTTTTTTTTTTTAAACAATTAAATATTGTAGTCAAAATTCCTACATGTAAACATGAAGAAAAATAAAAACTAACTTTATGCCTTGTTTTGGTCATTTGCTTGCTTGTTTGTTTGTTTGTTTACTAGGGCGTCAGCTTCTCATAAAAGCTGTCAACAGAGTTTGGACTGAACTGATACATAGTAAGAAACAAGTCTTAGAGGAGCTGTTCAAAGTAACTCTGCCTGTGAATGAAAGGGGCCACGTGGACATAGCTACAGCAAGGCCACTCATTGAAGAAGCTGCCCTGAAGTGCTGGCAGAATCATTTGGGTAAGGCCTATAGAGATATTATGACCGGGAGATTTACATTTGGCTGTCATATATGGGTATACTTTAAATATGTGAATACAGCATTCCCAAAAGGATACTATAAAGTCAGTAGAAATGAAAATCAATATAACAACTATTCTAGAATGATTATACTGAGATCTTACTTTTCTTTGAGTTTTTTTTTTTCTATCTGAGGTATGTTATACATTAGGCATTTTTGCATTCAGAATGTAATACATTGCTAGCAGCTCTAGTATGGTCACTGTCTTGGCTACAGGTCAACAATCCCTTAACTATAATTTTGAAATTCAAAAAGCTCTGCTTTTTCATTAATTTGGTGCCAAAACTGACTTTATAGCAGAACCTAACTTATTTTTCTTTGTCCTACTTGGTATGGGAATATTCATACATTTTGTTGCAGTAATATTGATGTATTAAATTATAGCTTTTTACCGTAGATTCTCTGGTGCCATTGTATAATCTACAGTGTATAAGCTATATAACCTTTTAAAAATCCAAAACATTTCTAAGTTGCGAAGTATACCCAACACCAAAGATTTTAATTAGGTGATTATGAATTATTAATATAGAAACTCATAGTTAAATGTACATGTTATTACAGAGCTGTGAAGTTTCAACCAACTGTAAGTTCAGGCAATACAATAATTTGTAAGCAATCATCCTTAAACAAGATTACCAATAAATAAATTTGTGATATCTAAATGTAATGTCTGCATCTGTAATATGTGCTGCTTTTGTTAACTACAGCGTTGTAGTTTATAACCACATATGAAAGTTTTAAAAGGAGGATTCGTAAATACATGGAGAAATTATAAAATAATCTAATTTAATTTTTCATAGCCCATGAAAAGAAATGCATAAGTCGAGGAGAAGCTTTAGTGCCCACCACACAGTCCAAATTATCCCGTGTCAGCAGTGGCTTTGGTCTTTCCAAGTTAACAGGATCAAGAAGGAATCGAAAAGAAAGTGGTCTTAATAAACACAGTCTTTCCACCCAGGTACTTTTTTAGTTTCATTGATGATATTATTAGAAATTTATATTTCAAGGTTTAGTTGTAGTATTTTATATAATATACTTAACATGTACAAGCAGTTGATTGGAAATGAAACTTTCCTGTATTTTTGCTTTAGAATAAAGATAGAAGTAATCCAGACTATGGGAATTTCTCTCATTTTCTTATGATAAAAGTATTTATTAGTGCTATTTACTTATACACATCTTATAACTGGATAGAAGATGAGATTTAGAGATTAATATATGATCAGACTATGGATAATTTTCTCTCAATTTTCCCAACTTTCAGTAATGTTATTACTAATAATTATATAAATTTTAAGGCAATAGCCGAACAAGTCTTTTTAAATTTTTAGTCTTGTTGTATATACCTATGATTGATGATTTTTTAAAAGCTCATCTGCCTCCAGCATTAACTTCTTCCTCCTACTTCCTTCACCATTCCAGAATCTAAGTGGCAGCTATGAAAGGGTCTGAGAGAAATAGTATGTGTCAGCCATCTCATGCATCAGGTTAGGTTTTCTAGGAAGCAAACTCTGAGATGGAGTTTAGTGTGCATAATGTATATTAGGGGGTGCCCTTGGAATCAATACCTGTGGAAGGGAGAAGAAAGCAGGATTGGATATAGGGAAAAGTCAGGCTGCAGTGCTGGTCTAGTGACAGCCTCAGCCAAACTAAGTGGAGCTTTGAGGACAGAATACCCTCTTAGAATTGACCTCCATTAAGCTGAAATATGTGATTCTTCTCACCCCTAGATCGTTGGATGTGGGGCGCCCCATCTTCCTTCTGCAGCTAAGGCCATCCCTGAGGGTGTCGACAGCAGCCCAGAAACGTGGGCAGCAAGCCCTTCCTTGAAGGGGGTTGGGGGGTAGGAGAGCATGCAGATCTGTATCCATCACACAAGCATGGAATTCATTCCGAATTTTTTGTTTTAGTTTTCTGTGTTGGTGCTTTTGGCAGAATTTTAACCAATTATTTAGCATTAATTTCAAGGGTAATTAACTATTTTTTTCCAGAAATCCATGAAATATTAAGACTCTTTTTCCATCCATTGTTAGGAGATTTCGCAGTGGATGTTTACTCACATTGCTGTTGTTCGCGACTTAGTAGATACACAATATAAAGAATATCAGGAGGTAAGGATTTATAATCATCATAATGGTTTGTTTTACATTTTTTGTATGTAAAAGGTCTCTGTTTGTGCTGGTATCTCTCTGCCCATTTTAAGGTACTTGCTGGACTGTATTCATCATCAGATGATGGTTTTAATTATTCCTGCCATCAGATACTTTGGCTACTGATTTTAGGATGGAAATTTTTAATCTTCTGTCAACAAACTGCATTTCAAAAAGCAACTAACTGAAAATGAGCCCAGCTGAATTCTGTTGACATTCACTACAGACACATTACATGTCTTTGTTCCTAATAAAAATAAAAATGTAAGGATGAGCCTTCTTTTTCAGGCTTTTAACAAGGAGATTGTGAAAACATGCATCCAAGTCTCTGAGAAGTCTCTTAAAATTGTAAAAAATTACAAGATTAAATGAAATTATTTTTTACTACCCTACAAGTGCTTGGTGATTATGTCAGTGAAAAATAAATTCATTGAAATTCTCTTGGTAAATTCATAATTACTCAAAAGCTTATCTTAAATATTTTATTCTCAGATTAGCTATTCTGGATCTATTAAAGGTTTCTGAATGGTTAACTGCTAATATTTTATGGATATCACACTAGATCCTTAGTTTCCCCAACCAAAGAACATATAAGTACTACTGTGATAGGTAAATTTTTAATTATTTACTCAGTAATCTTTACTGACAGTTATATTTTAGAAATCTTTATTTTTAGATTTAAATTGTGTATACTTACATTCCATGAATCGTTGGGCAAGTTATTTATCATTGTCTACTGTTGAAATGTCACATATTTGTCATTTGATAGATAAGAAGAACTTGTACTGTGACATAATTTCCTTTTAAGTAAAATGGTTTGAATCTATCCCAGTGGCCAGGAGAAAATGGTTTCTCTTTGATTTTTGTATGAATGTCAAGTTTCCTCTTAGTGCTGCATGTTTATATTCTTCATCTAAAATCTTTGGAAATGTTTACCTAGTTCACCAGTAATCAAGCCTGTTGGCACTTTTTCTTCATCTGATTTCCTAGACTATCCCCCGTACATGTTGTGGTAGCTATTTTCCAGTTTGGTGTATCCTTAAATTACCATATGTATTTATTAGCGCACATAGGGCTAACCATTTCAATATATTTTCATCGTAATATTACCGTCTTTCCTGTGCCAGATAAACAGACTTCTTTGAACTCTCTGTTCCACTATATTGCACGCTCTACCCTATACATGTCTGTCATTTACTTGATGCTTTAAGAAGTCCACCTTCTACAACAAACCCGCTTACTTTAACCATAAACGAATGTAATTTTACTTTTATAGGGTTAACTGAAATGGTGTGGATTGTGTTTGTTTCCAAGTAATAACTTGATTTTCAGTGACTTGTAGACTTGTTACTGTTACTCCTGCTTTTGCTTGAAAACCGACCTGGACTCTTTCCTGTCAGCGTCAGCAGAATGCCCTGAAGTACGTGACGGAAGAGTGGTGCCAGATCGAGTGCGAGCTGTTGCGGGAGCGGGGACTGTGGGGCCCTCCCATCGGCTCCCACCTGGACAAGTGGATGCTGGAGATGACAGAAGGGCCCTGCAGGATGAGGAAAAAGATGGTGCGAAACGATATGTTTTATAACCATTACCCTTACGTGCCAGAAACTGAACAAGAGACAAATGTGGCGGTGAGTATGCAGAATTCAATGATCACACTGGCTCTTTCAAGTTTTTATTTTCCTTTGTAAGCATTTTTTCTCTATTAAGTCAGTTACCTCAAATAGCTCATTTAAAAAATTCAACAAACTCCATTGAATTGATAACTTCAGAGTGGAGGTGGAGTGAAAAGATGCAACAGTGCAAGAAGGAGACATCATGATAAAGAGGTTTATATCAGAGACTCCAGACCCAGACTGCCCAAATTTAAGACCTGACTCCACCACTTTGCTATTATGGCTGGGTTACGGGTCATTAAACCTCTCCGGGTTTTCGTTTTGTTATGCCTGAATTTGAGCAAATAATGGTTCCACCTCATAGGACTATTGGGAGGATTAAGTTCATTAAAATTAGTTAAGTGTTTAAAATAGTGTCTGGTCCAGAATAAGCACTATATATTAGAACACATGAATCTTCTAAGTAGCTCTGATCATATAAGGTGAGGCAGCTTGAATTGTTCCAATGCCTCTTGGTTTTCTCTGACGAGCACCCTAGCTCCATTTATCTTGTACTGATTGGTTTAACCTCAGTCCTGATGCTAATATAGATCTTAGCATCAACCTAAGTGTCCATCAGCAGAGTAACATAAATAAAATATGCTATGTTTACATAATGGAATAGTATTCAGCCTTAAAAAAATAAGGAAAGCCTGTCATTTGTAACAGTGTATATGAACCTGGAGAACATTATGTTACATGAAATAAGCAAGGTGCAGAAGGACAAATACTACATGATCCATCTCACTTATATGGGGCATCTAAAACAATCAAACTCAGAAGCAAAGAATAGAATGAAGGTTTCCAGAGGCTGAGAAATGAGGGGAATAGGGAGATGTTGGTCAAAGGGTACAGTTTCAGATGAACGGGAGGAATACATTTTTTTGAGATCTATTACATTCCTAGTGACTATAATTGACAATAATGTATTGTACATTTCAAAATTGCTAAGAGAGTACATTTCAAATGTTCTTGGCGCAAAAATTGTTAAGTATTTGAGGTGCTGAATATGTTAATTAGCTTGATTTAATCATTCAAACCATATATATATAACATCACTTTGTGTACCATAAACAATTATAATTTGTCAATTAACAGTAAAATTTCTAAAATAGTAATATATGTAGGTCTTAGCTCCTGCTGATAGTTATTAAAAGTTTAGAAGATAGCTCCCTAAAGTCTGCTTTTCTCAAAGGTATTCAATTCTGTCAAGAGTGCCATACTTGATGCAGCTGTGCCTTAAAGCACTATAATTTCTAATTCTGGAGCACTGTAAAAAAAGGTAATCCACCCATATTTTTGCAGCCTGTTACTAGCACTTACTTTTATAAGAGCAAAGCAACAATATGATCTTTTAATTGTTAATCTTTTTTCCTTAACAATCTATTAAGAATTTAAGGCATTAGCAGTTTGATAAAGTATTTCTTATTGAGTCAATGCTTAAATTGAATCCATTCAACAATACTAAAATATAAATATGCTTTCCCAAATATATGACCAACTCACTGTTTAGATTTAACTGAGGCATATACTTTTGAATTATTTTTACAATAACCATAATATTTTTATCTGTGCTCCTTTCCTTCCTTGTAATAATGTCATTTGTTTACAAAAGTGTATTTTAACTTCTATATCAGATAAAAACAAAGTAGTACCCTATTAAGAGTTCACACCTACAACCGTAGTATCATCAGCATTTTACCTAGGCAAAGGAATTCACCAGCCTGTGAAATCGAAACAGACACTGTCATAAATAAGTATGCACCAGATGGAACTTATTTATTTAACAAGTGGGTTACATATTGGAAAATACAAGACAGTTGAGAAATGTTGGAGATACTTTCACCTAAAAGGAAAAAGCAGTCAGGAAGGAGAGACAGTTACAGAATATAGAATTCATGCTGCATAGTTCATGCACAAATCAAGGTCAAGATTAATCTGCTATGGTGTAATTTTATGAAATAATTTTTATTTTAGTTTTAGTAGTTCACATATTTTGTAAATTTGAAATGCCATTAAATGTCCACTTGTATCTTTTGGAATATGCATCTGGCAGTGTTAAAAACAAATTTTCAAAAAGTTATAATATCTATTATCCCACTGAATTCTACCATCAAATCAAAAAAGAAGAGCTAATATTTACAGAGCACAATGAGCTAGATCAAGCTTCTCCAATCCGAGGCCCAAGGGTCACATATAGCCCAGGATGGCTTTGAATGCGACCCAACACAAATTCATACACTTTCTTAAAACATAATGAGACTTTTGCCAGGCACGGTGGCCCACACCTGTAATCCCAGCATTTTGGGAAGCCGAGGCAGGCAGATCACCTGAGGTCGGGAGTTCAAGACCATGCTGACCAACATGGAGAAACCTCATCTTTACTAAAGATAGAAAATTAGCCGGGTGTGGTGGCGCATGCCTGTAATTCCAGCTACTCGGGAGGCTGAGACAGAATCGCTTGAACCCAGGAGGCAGAGGTTGTGGTGAGCCGAGATCGCACCATTGCTCTCCAGCCTGGGCAACAAGAGCAAAACTCCATCTAAAAAAAAGAGAGAGAGAGAATTTTTTTTTAACGTCATCAGCTATTGTTAATCTTAGTGTATTTTATGTGTGACCCAAGACAAGTTTTCTTCCAATATGGCCTAGGAAGCGAAAAGATTGGACACTCCTGAGCTAGATGCTCTACGGAGCAGTTTGAATTCATTTTGTTTCAGTCTCATAACAGCCCTCTGAAGTACAGTTAATACTGTTATCCCAGTTTTACAGATGAGAAAATGAAACCTAGAGTAGTTAAGGAACCCCTTCTAGGCTGCAGCTGCGAAGTAGTGTAGTAAGGTAGGAGTATAGTTCAACAGTCCCTTAGTAGTAGAATCACTTTGAAAAAGAAAAGATTCTAATGTTTGCCCATTTTATGACATTATCCATTGATAGTGAATGTGTTCCATATTAGGTTTTATCTCTCTAGTGCTAACAAAGTACCTAATACTTAATGAATATTGAGTGAATGAACTGCCAGCACTCTTGTCTTCCCTAAGTTATAGACTTTTTTCCTTTGCTTTCTCTTTAGCATTCTATAGAATTTTCCTAAATCTAAAACTTTTCCACTAAAATGGCCTCGAATGCAATTTTATGGGCCCTGTAGTTTATACAGTTCAGGAGAGGGCTCTATAAGAAAAAGAGTAAAAATTATGAATATAAAATTAGTAGGGCTTTGTTTCCAGGGATTTGAAAGGGACTCATGCAAGTGAAGGCCACTAAAGTTTAAACTACCTTAACTTCATAGTAAATCCACCTCTGCCCTGATCTATATTAAAAAATATTGCCTACCAGAGTTAGAGATCAACCAGTTCTTTCCTTTAAACTTCCATGAATTTGTTGCCCTCCTTGCATGCATGTTTAATATAGTCAGTACTTTTTGTGATATAATAGGTTTGTGCCAACCTAAAGTTGCTTTTGAAGCCTCACCTGGTGCAAGGGCATATGATTTGATCTTTTGCGTTATTGATTAAAATAATTATTATTTCTCAGTAACATTTCCATTTTTTGTCCTGTCACTTATGGTAAAGAATACAGTGGTGATTAAAAAATTAATTTCTGTTTTAAGGTCTTTGATTTGTTAGAAATAAATCAGGTGATTTTTTTTTTTTTTTTTGCTCATTAAAGTTTTATTTCTTAAACTTTGATAATGTTACATACTGTATAAAAAATAGCTTACCTAGTATAAGTTTTGAATTTTATTTATTGATTTTAAATTGGATGTTTGTGTATAGAATATGGAACATACTCAGACTTTACAGCGTTGAAAGTTTATCAACTAAAATTATTGTAATAAAAATTGTAATAATAATTATTAATATCTTGAGAAAAATTAAGTACATGTGGAAAATTCTGTATTCTCACATAAAAATGATTTATACTTTTCACATAGTAACCTTCCTTGGGGAGTAATTTTCATAATTAAAAGAGCTGAATTATACTATAATTCTGTATTTTAAACAAATATTATAGATAGTGTAAGATGTAAGCCTGGGATGTGCTGAAAATTCAAAATCTGGTTGTTCCTCTGAATCCTAAGGGAGGAAAATAATGCATATTTTGCCATTTTAAAAAAATTGTATTTAAATATTAGCTAGGCTTTAATTATATAATTCCCTTATTTTTAAAGAAGAATAATCTCAAACACATTTACTATTCTTTGCAAAGTTCATTAGGGTGAAGACTTTGCCTATTAAGTTAGGGTTACTCAGGGGCAGGAAGCTAGTCAACTTTTAGGTTCCTTTTCTAACTAGGAGAGTTTCTTGTGGCTGCCTCAATACGTATTTTTATATAATGTGTAAATGTCACGAGACTTACAGAAACTAAGCAGCTCATTTAGAAAATTTCATTGCCAGCATTATAGAAACATTTGAAGTAAAAGGACTATAAAATTATTTTCTAGAAATTCTGACTTTGAAAAATATAGGTTTCTATGTAAACAATTATAGTAATAATTTAATGCTTTTTTAAATAAAAGGAAACCAAAATAATGCTAAAATTATTGGATAACATATTTACTATTGAGTGCTGGGCCTTTTAGTAAAATAAGAACTGGTTAATCAATCAGTGAGCAAATATGTATTTAATTGGCGATGTACCATATGGTGCCAGGAAGAATATAAGAGTATACTTAGTAGACCCTGCCTACATCCTGGCTAGGAGTATATATAGTGAATGTCACAGGTGTGACATTGGTAATTGGTCTGTTTTGTTGTATTTATTTGTTGCGTATCTATCCAACAGTCTGTCTTATATTTTTATTCATTTGTTTTAAGACAAGGTATCGCTTATATTTTTATTCATTTGTTTTAAGACAAGGTATCGCTCTGTTGCCCAGGCTGGAGTGCAGTGGCGATCTTGGCTGTCTGTAGCCTCGACCACCTGGGCTCAAGTAATCCTCTCGCCTCAGTCTCCCAAGCAGCTGGGTTTACAGGCATGTACCACTACGCCAGGCTATTTTTGGATTTTTTGGTAGAGATGGGGGGTTCGCCATGTTGCCCAGGCTGATCTTGAACTCCTGAGCTCCAGCAATCCACCCACCTCGGCCTCCCAAAGTGCTAGGATTATAGGTGTGAGCCACCACTCCTGGTCCTATCTTGTTTTTGTTTGTTCGTTTGTTTGTTTTGTTTTATGAATTTCAGAGCGAGTTGAAGAATCAGTTTTCTTCACTTTCATGTGCATATTATGAGTTCAATATTTGTTTACAATTCTTTTTTTCCTGAAGGAAATTTTATATACCTTGAAATATACAAATCTTAAGTATACCATTCAGTGATTTTTTTTTCTTTCTTTTTTTAATGTTGGATTTCCTGATCTGTTTTTGCCATTAAAATGCTTTTATTATGGTCTAGTCAGTGAGTTTTAACAAATACATACATTACACTTTTATCATCTAAATCCCTACCAAGATAAAGAACGTTGATTAGACGTTAAAGATTATTTTTCAATATAAGATATACCTTTACAAGTTTGCTTTTAAAAAGAAAGAATCACTAAAACCATGTGAAGTATTTGTAAGTATGCCTAGTGGGCCATGGTTTTGCCTTGGGAAGCAAACATTTGTGAAAACATTTTGCCTGCTCATGTTTACTATAGGGAAAGGTACTAGAAGTCATCACCAGATATAAACCATGAACAGGAAGGAAATTCGGAAGTGGTTTTTGGTTGCATTATTGTCTGTAGCTACCTGTGTGCTTACATGAAGCCACATGCTACAGCTCAACAGAATTGCCTTCTTATTAACCAGGATTTTATTCTGAAAATAAAATATAAAGCCATTACCTAATTCTTTTAAAAGTACTCTAGAAGAACTTCTGATCTGGAAGCTGATGATCCAGTCTACCCTCTGCTTTCAGCCTTTCTGGGATGGTGAAGGTAGTGAAGGAAGTAGGTAGGTCCTTATGCTTTTAAAGGAGGATTCTTAAAAGAAAGAGAGTGATGTCTGTGGTATGGAGTATTGTAAATGATAGCTTAAATCAGCCATTTGCCCCTGTTAACAACACAGATTTAGGGATAACCCCAGGGAAAAGAAGATGGAAGATATTAGCTAGCATTAGGTTCTGTTATCCTGATTTCAGGTTTGTTTTCTGTTGTTTTTTTTTTTCTTTTTTTTTTGAAACAGTATAAAGAGTTGCCTGTAAATCAAGTCAATGGCAACCTGTGCTGAAGTTTTGCCTGTGTGATTTGTAAGAGTTCGTCCTGTTCAATAGCACTGAGACATTTGGCGTATTTAAGGTTTACTTAAAACTACTTTTGATCTGGGAGAAAGTAACCACAAGATGCTAAGTGATTATTTAAGCTGCTTTGGCTATCATGTTAATTTTCTTTGAGTAACTACATCTTTCATATTTCATACAGTCCTCAAGAAAAATTTTATTTTTGTGTTCCTCTTTATGTTTTTTTTTTCTGATATGTCTATACTTAATACCCTGTTTTCAGTCTGAGATCCCAAGTAAACAGCCTGAGACACCCGATGATATTCCTCAAAAGGTAAAACACAAATTACAGTAAAAGAATGTAAACTACTTGTAGTTTTGTTTTTTGTTTTCTGGGTTTTTTTTAAGTGCATGCTAGATTAGACTAACTTAAAAGATTGGCTTTCAATTTGTTCTTCCTATAAGTTCCTTAGAGTTGAACAGTTGATTTCATTCAGGCTGAGAGACGTTGTTCTACTGTTTCTCAGCTTTTTCTAATTGTCTCTTTTTAGGATTTATATGCTGCTCACTAACAGGCTGAGAGACGTTGTTCTACTGTTTCTCAGCTTTTTCTAATTGTCTCTTTTTAGGATTTATATGCTGCTCACTAACAGGCTGAGTGTTCACTGCTCTCACTACAAAAACATGTATTGCTTCACACATAAACTAACAAATTATGAGGCATGTTAGTAATGGGCAGCCTGGTGTCTTCAACTTTTCAGTTACTCATTCAATTCTAAATACTAAAGTGTGTATTTTGAGAATGCAGCAATGTCTCCTCTTTTAAAATTTTTTTTCAGTCAGAATGAATGGAAACTAAGAGTGTGTGATCACTTTTTAAAATACAAATTTATTTTAATTAGTAGAAAAGTTAATTATCATTTTTATATTCCAGAAAGATGAAAGTACGTAATTCAATAAAAAATGTAGTTTTTTAGGACACAGAAGTACACCTCAAAATATTTAGAGAAAAATTCTTGTAGGTCAATTTTGAATCTGTACATGAAGTCGGTAATCAAGCAGATGCTGTCCCACATCTATTAATTCATTGTCTTGCCCATCACTAACAATGCTTTTATCTTTTTAAATATTAGCAATTTTGAGTTGAAGATACCTCATACAAAAGAACTTTTATGGTACAAAATCTACTACCTTCCTTTCATTTTCAAAAATAGTGCAGTGTTCTTGTTTGTTTACCCATCAGATCCTCCAAATTGTAATATTATTTTACATCATTTTAATACTTTCCTGTGTCAAGTAATATTTTCAGTCTCCATTTGCTGTATATCATTCCTCAGTTCACTGGCAACTCTGTTTCCTTGCTCTGTGCCTGAAGTTAAAAAAGGCTAATGTGGCTTCACTTAGTTATTTTTTTATCTAAAATTTAGTTCAGTATCTCATTCTACATGTCTCACCCAAAGGACACTTGTTTTCCACTTTAGTTGGAAATCACTTTAAAAAAATGTTGCTTGAAAAGGGCATTGTTGTAAATGATGCATATTGACTATTTGAGTTTCAAGAGTAGACCGATAGTAGAATTTTTTAAATTACATATTCTTGTTTATAGGAAAGTAAAGTCATATTTAGAAGGGGAAGGTTTCAAAGCATGTGTCAGATTTCATATTTTTAAAATTATTAATCCATGGTGTGGGTCTAATTCCGATCCGAGGATCCTATATACATGCCAACTTTTCCCTCTGTCTGATATTTTGTAGGATATTTGAGATCTTAGTTTCTCATCTTCTATGATTTTAAGGGGAAAACAATTTAAGTCAGTTGGAGAACCTGTTTTGAGAATAAAGGCTAATCAGGAAAAGAAATGTTCATGTATCATGTTCTAAGACATCAAATCCTTATGTTTCTAGGTAATTAATTTCTTCTTCAAAATGGACTGCTGTATGTTCTTAATATACTCATTTAGTTGAGTTAGTTATGGGTCATATTACTTTACACAATAGACAATGAGAATGAGCAAATTGGAGAGAGCAGCTTGCAGTGGCAAGCTAACCAGAGTGTCAACTGGCATAAAACTTCTTGATTCCTTTTTGGGTCAGGACTCTCAGAAGGATCTGAAGAAGGTTTTGGCCGTTCTCAGTGAAACCTGGGAATATAGGAAAGAATAGGGCAATTGAGTCTGTACCTCCAAGTATTTGAACTACACACTCACACTGATTATTCTGAGTGTGTGGACCTTTAGGCCTGACCTAATTACTTCACTTGGGGTGGAAGCAAAGTTCCAGGCTCCTCACAGACTAGACAGGCTCTATGCAGCTCGATGCTCTTCAACAGTGAGCATTCTCTTTACTGGATGGGGAGGTTTTCTCATACACCAAAGAAGACACACTGCACTAACACAGAAACGTTTTTTGGCTAGAGATTATTTCAGGAAGAACAAAACTGCTAATATTGTTGTTTTATGTATGTCTTTAAAAAACTCAATGGAATTTTAAAACAGAGAAACCTAACCCAAAAATGTGGATTTACTGTATATACATACAGTCTATGAAAAGCCCCTTTAAAAAGGTAACACACCTTGACACCATACCTTTCCTCAAGAATATTATGTTTTAATTCTTGATGATAGTTATCTTCAGTCATTTTCTTTTGTCACTTCTTAGAAACCTGCTCGATACAGAAGAGCCGTAAGTTATGACAGTAAAGAGTACTACATGCGACTGGCCTCTGGCAATCCCGCCATTGTCCAAGACACCATTGTGGAGAGTTCAGAAGGCGAAGCTGCTCAGCAAGAACCAGAGCATGGGGAAGACACTATTGCTAAAGTCAGAGGTCAGCCTGCCTTTTTGATTTTGATTAATAGTGATTTTGGAACATTCTTGTATTTGAATTCATACAAAAATTTGAGCAACTGTAAATAGTAGGCCCAACTTTTAAAATATCTATACATATTTTACCATCTCACCCTTCTTAACGATTGATTTCTTTGTCAGAACTAAAGACACTTGCTTTTGTTTATTGCCTACAAATGAATGTCACGTGCCCATTGGCTTAATGGTTTTTTAATTGTATTTCTCAGAATCCTCAATGGCACTTGATATTTAGTTTTTTTTTAATATGCATATGCATTTTTTCATGACACAGCCTCAGAAGGTCTTGAGAACATGTGCCTCAGCACTTGATATTTTAAGTTAAGGGCTTAATAACTAAATATTTATAAAATTAAAATAACTATTAAACCTGTAATTAGTGCATATTAGCCAATAGTAAGGAATAATGGTTTTTCTTCCTATGAGTTGAGAGAGATTATCCCAGATCTAAACTTTAGGAGCTGAATAGATGATGAATTGGACTACAATGTGCATAGACTTTCAGATTCTGTACTTTTACATTGGTGCCCTCAGCCTGAAATGGTTTCTTCTTTTCTACAGCTTCTCCATTATCCTTACCTTAACACATCCTACTCAGTCTTAAACTCACTGGTCATGTATAAAATCATCCTTCTCTAAAGTCTTCTCCAACTCCTCTGTTCACTGATAGTACTTTGCACATGTCTGTTATAGCAGTTTCAGTGATTTTTCACTGCTGTATGTTTCCATTTTCTAATTTATGAGTTTTTCTCAAAGACAGATTGTTTTTTCTTACTTTATAAATTTTGACACATGACTAGCACAGAATGAGGATTCAGTTCGAGTAAGTAAATCAATTCGTTGTTTTAATCTTAAGCCTCTGATTCAACACAAATTCAAAAGTCTTTGCATATTCTATACATCCCTAAAGTGTAAATTAAGATTTTAATTAAAAGTTAGTTTTAGAATTAAAAACTAAGAAATTAAAAATGAGTTTTCATGAGTTAATAAATTAAAAATTAGTTTCGGATTGTTTTAAAGCAATCTGTTTAGGACTGTGTCAACAAAAAACACTATTTAAATTGTGATCAGTTTCTCCTGTTGTTATACCTGTTCTCTCATGTGATGACTATGACTTACTAAACATTTTATAATTGTTCCAACATTTTCATAAAATCACTGAAACTTTTGGTAGTTGAACAGAGATTAAAGCCTTCTAATTTTGTTGACATTGCACCAGCACAGTTATTGAATTGGGTTCAAAGCTATTGCTGGATACAAGCTAAGGTATAATCCACAGAGTTTGATAGATTGTGTTTGGGTCATTGGCTCTTAACTTCTCTGGCCTGATTTTCCTAATCTCTAATTGAGCTAAAAGCATAAATATACAGGGTATTATGCAAGACATAGAAATGGAGGTTTTGATTCATTAAGCTAAAAATAATGCAGCTGTAAGCTTTCTCCCCTTGTGGATGTTCTCTGGAGGATTTGATCTCTGTTGCTTACTTATTACACTTGTTCGAATATGAAAACAAGGCTCTTCTCAAGGCAAAGCAAAACCTCTGATAAGTAATATTCAAAGGATAAGACTCAGGCTGACTTGTGCTTTTCCAAAGTGCTTAGAGCAACTGTAACAGGCAGGTATAGTGTTACTTTGGATGGCACAAAGAGTATTAATTTAATCAAAATATGTGATTTAGCATGTATTTTAAGGATTTCTCATACTTTGGGTCCTCACTGGTTACTATCAACTGATTTTAATTTATCCTACTCTGATTACTAAAAAGTTGTCAAAATGTAGGTAGTAAAATGTTTCCTTAATCTGCAGATTAAATTATATGTCCCTGTATTATAAAGAATTCTGTTCTTTCTGACCTGGTATTTTGATCAAATTAATTCATGTATGAAAAACCGTACTGCCACTTGTGAAATGAGGCATGAAATAGTCTTCAAGAGTCCTCCAAATAGGTGGGATGTCTTGTAATCATGTTTATTTTTTACTTTTTTTGAGACAGAGTCTTGGTGTGTCACCCAGGCTGGAGTGCAGTGGCATGATCTCAGCTCACTGCAACCTCTGCCTCCCAGGTTC
>NW_012102954.1:2249847-2252356 GCF_000951045.1 Mandrillus leucophaeus | reverse complement strand
AGCATCTGCTTGGCTTCTGATGAGGCCTTAGAAAGCTTTAACTCGTGGCAAAAGATGAAGGGGTGCAGGCTTGTCACATGGTAAGAAAAGGCGCTCTTGTATGAACTGATAGAGTGAGGACTCATTACCGCCAGGACGACACCAAGCCATTCGTGAGGGTCCCACTTCCATGACCCAAACACCTCCCATAAGGCCGCCCCTCCAACAATGGGGATCACATTGCAACATGAGCTGTGTAGGGGACACACATGCAAACCATGTCACTCATATTGTTTTTTCCTGCCAAAATGCCCCTCTTCCTTTTACTTGCTTAACCTTTATCCTAATAAATCCTGTGTGTTATCCCATTTATCTGGATGTTTGTAATAGTCAAACATAGGAAGCTTTCTTTGACTCTTTCGCTAGCTCAGGCTTGGTTGGATACCCTTCCTCTATACTTTCATGATGCTATATATATATCACTCTGTATTATGTCATAATTACTTGTTCCAATATCTTTCTCTTGTCCTAGATTTTGAGCTCCTTATAGGCAAACTGTGTCTTATCCCTATCTCATTGCCTTACACAGGTCCAGTTGCATAATAGATAACCAATAAACCTTTGAATGAAGGCATGATTGGTTGAATAAACAAGGGAATGAATGACGTGAATGTGTCACGAATATCACCTTTTTAAAGGATGTTCTTTTGTCTGTTACATTAGATCTTGGTATAAAACCTTTGAGGTCTTACGCTCTAAGTAGTCACTAGAAATTGGAGTATAATCAAAACAGTTCTGTTCAAATGTGTGCCCTAATTAATATTGAATGACAATACATTAAGAAAAGATCATGTAACTATAAAAGTACCCCAGATATGAAGGAAGCACAAGAGAGGCTTCTACGGACTGGGGAGCATTCTGTTTCTTGGTCTGGATGCTGGTCACACCAAATTTTTAGCATTTGAAAATTAATCCAGCCATACACTTAGGAAATAAGCATTTTGTGTATGTGTGTGTGTGTGTGTGTGTGTGTGTATGTGTGTATATATAATATATGTATGTATGTATGTGTATATATGCATAAATATACTGCAATAGAGAAACTTTTAAAGTATATCAGGATTGATCAGATGTAGCAATGAAAATTGACTTATATTTAGATATTTTAGAAAGCTTACTACAATGCTTTCATTTTTAAAATTTTTAATCTCATGAGTACAGTTTCTGCTGTAGTTGCTTTAAGTTTTAATAGTGCGGGAAGTGTATTCAAACTGACATTTGTTTAACTCTGATTTAATTGCTGATTTTTGTCTTGACTCATGTTGAACTAAGTTTAAGCAAGAAAGAGTTTTTACAAAGAATTAGATACTGCCCTTTGGAGAGAAAACAATACTTACTTTGAGAGATTTAGCAATGCTCCTTCCTATGAGGAAAACACAACTTCTGCCAAGCTTGGCGTTTTGCAACAGTACAATAGTCTCCAGGGAGCAGAATCCAGGTGGGGAATGAATAGAAACAAATTCTACAGTTCCATTTCCAGGGGATATGGTGGAAAAAGAAGGTAAACTGTGTGGAAGAGAAAGCAACCAATAATTCCTAACCTGATTATGTACATTATCTCACTTAATTCTCACAAGTCAATTAGAAATTTACAAATGAAGACATGGAGGCTCAGAGAAATTAAGAAACTTGACCCAGTCTACAAAGTGGCAGAACTGGAAATTTACCCTGAGTTAGCAGGCCCTGCAATTTTCACTCTGTGTCATCTTGCCTCACATAGAACACAATCCTATTCTAATCTCCTTACATGTATGCCTCAATTCCCTTTCCTGCCAAGCTTGCTGTATCTGTCTCCCTTCATGAGGGCGGGAGCCTTATCTAATGTTCTTCACTTTTAGAAGCTAGTGCATATGTGCCTGGCCTACAGAAAGTACACCCAGAATATTGAGAGAGATGGGATTGGCAGATGAGTGGATGGGTATGAAGGAATTGTTTAGTTTTACTCTAGTCAGGTGCAAATCAGACTGTAATCTAAGCTTATTCTTCCGAATATGTTTAAACTCTGATTTAATATGCTTAGCTCTAGGGATGCCATAATAGTCTAACAAAAATTGATCTTTACAAAATACCTGTATTAATGAATGTTTATGGGCTTCTTTATAGATTCAACACATGTACCGTTGTGCTCGAGTCCAGGGCCTAGATACCAGTGAGGGGCTCCTTCTTTTTGGTAAAGAGCATTTTTATGTGATTGATGGATTTACCATGACAGCAACCAGGGAAATAAGAGATATTGAAACCTTACCTCCAAAGTAAGTAAATGAATGAAGAGACACAATGTATGACTGTCTTTAGAAGACAGAAAGTATATTTGCATAGTTTTCTTTTTTAATCAAAAAATTGTGTTCTAGGTAATGTTCTCTCTCAGTTTGTGTATATTCATCATTACATACTCACAAAGATGATATTCAGTTATTTTAAGGTAATAATGAAAATGTTTGGCTTCTTTATTAAGATGAAAGCTAAATAA
>NW_012102954.1:2244832-2247927 GCF_000951045.1 Mandrillus leucophaeus | reverse complement strand
CCTCAGCCTCCTGAGTAGCTGGGACTACAGGCATGCACCACCACACCCGGCTAATATTTTTATTTTTAGTAGAGACAGGGTTTTGCAATGTTGCCCAGGCTGGTCTCAAACTCCTGACCTCAGGTGATCGGCTCACCTTGGCCTCCCAAAGTGCTGTGATTATAGGCATGAGCTACTGCACCCAGTCATAATCATGTTTATAGTTTGCTATCTTTATTTTTGTGACAATACTTGATTATTTATTCATGGTGTCCCCTTAATGACACCTACCTAAGCTACACCATTCTTACTATTATAGCGTTCTGTTATCATCATCACCTGACACTTACTGAGAATTTATTATGTATTAAGCATAATGCTAAGCACTTCACATGAATTACCTAATGTAGTCCAACAATCCTCTAAGAAGATACTGTACTTGTACCAGGTGTTTTTTTGTTGTTGTTGTTGTTTTAAGACAGAGTCTTGCTATATTGCCCATACCTGGCTCTTGTCCCAGTTTTTTAGATAAGAAACTAAGGTTCAGAAAGTTGAATAATTTTCCAAGGTCATTAACTCCAGCAGACTATGTTCTTAACCACTGAATGTGCTACCTCCCTATACCTTCCAGAATTGTCTCAAATTGGATATCTGTAGAAGGGACTACATGAGACTAAACTGCTTCCGCACAAGGTCCTTGCAATGCCACATGGCCCTCTTGGTTATTATACTGTAGGTTTGGTCAAGCCTCCTCTAAAACGCTCCCGATCTGCACCTGATGGAGGAGATGAGGAGAACCAGGAGCAGCTACAAGACCAGATTGCCGAGGGCAGCTCCATAGAAGAGGAGGAGAAAACAGATAATGCTACCTTACTGCGTCTGTTAGAGGAAGGAGAAAAGGTATTGTGCTTCTGAAAAGTAAGGATTGTAAATATTCCAGTAACATATTATTAAGACAACATGAGTTGATAGGGTAGCTGTGGAAAGTAAATGCTTTAGCCTCTGTAATAAAATACAGCTTTAAGCAGCCTTTTGGGTTCAGTACTCTACTTCTCTCTTCTGTAAGGGTTTTCTCACTCCCCTGAAACATTAAACAGCATAAGGTTTCATCAGATACAGTATTAACAACTGGCACCTAATTCTCTGTCTTCCTCTATACCACAGATCTTGCCATAATTCTCTATTTCAAGTCCATGTAGACAGCCTATTCAGCAATCTGGCCTTGTATTTTTTTCTACATCTCCGTAATTCCAGTAATAACCTACCAGCAGCTTCAGCCAATCTGGACTGTCACCTCCAGCCTTGGATTATTTAGCCCCTACTGTCCTTCACTCACAGAAGATATCACCTTCCTATTTCTCACTCAACCTCCAATACCCTGCTGACCTCTCTGGTCTCATTCCACTGACTCTGTCTTATAACCTGATCCCCTGCAGCCTGGTACACCTTGGAGTTCATTACACCCACCATGTTGTGTTTTTTTTCCACTCTGCACTTTACTCATTGTGTTGTCCATGTTGCATTGCTATAAAGGAATACTTGAGGCTGGATAATTTATAAAGAAAACATGTTTATTTGGCTTAACACTTCTACAAGCTGTACAAGCATGGCACTAGCATCTGCTTGGCTTCTGATGAGGCCTTAGAAAGCTTTAACTCGTGGCAAAAGATGAAGGGGTGCAGGCTTGTCACATGGTAAGAAAAGGCGCTCTTGTATGAACTGATAGAGTGAGGACTCATTACCGCCAGGACGACACCAAGCCATTCGTGAGGGTCCCACTTCCATGACCCAAACACCTCCCATAAGGCCGCCCCTCCAACAATGGGGATCACATTGCAACATGAGCTGTGTAGGGGACACACATGCAAACCATGTCACTCATATTGTTTTTTCCTGCCAAAATGCCCCTCTTCCTTTTACTTGCTTAACCTTTATCCTAATAAATCCTGTGTGTTATCCCATTTATCTGGATGTTTGTAATAGTCAAACATAGGAAGCTTTCTTTGACTCTTTCGCTAGCTCAGGCTTGGTTGGATACCCTTCCTCTATACTTTCATGATGCTATATATATATCACTCTGTATTATGTCATAATTACTTGTTCCAATATCTTTCTCTTGTCCTAGATTTTGAGCTCCTTATAGGCAAACTGTGTCTTATCCCTATCTCATTGCCTTACACAGGTCCAGTTGCATAATAGATAACCAATAAACCTTTGAATGAAGGCATGATTGGTTGAATAAACAAGGGAATGAATGACGTGAATGTGTCACGAATATCACCTTTTTAAAGGATGTTCTTTTGTCTGTTACATTAGATCTTGGTATAAAACCTTTGAGGTCTTACGCTCTAAGTAGTCACTAGAAATTGGAGTATAATCAAAACAGTTCTGTTCAAATGTGTGCCCTAATTAATATTGAATGACAATACATTAAGAAAAGATCATGTAACTATAAAAGTACCCCAGATATGAAGGAAGCACAAGAGAGGCTTCTACGGACTGGGGAGCATTCTGTTTCTTGGTCTGGATGCTGGTCACACCAAATTTTTAGCATTTGAAAATTAATCCAGCCATACACTTAGGAAATAAGCATTTTGTGTATGTGTGTGTGTGTGTGTGTGTGTGTGTATGTGTGTATATATAATATATGTATGTATGTATGTGTATATATGCATAAATATACTGCAATAGAGAAACTTTTAAAGTATATCAGGATTGATCAGATGTAGCAATGAAAATTGACTTATATTTAGATATTTTAGAAAGCTTACTACAATGCTTTCATTTTTAAAATTTTTAATCTCATGAGTACAGTTTCTGCTGTAGTTGCTTTAAGTTTTAATAGTGCGGGAAGTGTATTCAAACTGACATTTGTTTAACTCTGATTTAATTGCTGATTTTTGTCTTGACTCATGTTGAACTAAGTTTAAGCAAGAAAGAGTTTTTACAAAGAATTAGATACTGCCCTTTGGAGAGAAAACAATACTTACTTTGAGAGATTTAGCAATGCTCCTTCCTATGAGGAAAACACAACTTCTGCCAAGCTTGGCGTTTTGCAACAGTACAATAGTCTCCAGGGAGCAGAATCCAGGTGGGGAATGAATAGAAACAAATTC
>NW_012102954.1:2144423-2240162 GCF_000951045.1 Mandrillus leucophaeus | reverse complement strand
GTTTATTTCTGTGCATTCCAAGTTATTTATATTATAATCTATATATTTATAAATTTATTCTGAATTTATAAATCGTCCTTTTAAAAAATATAGCAGATATACAATTGTAGAGAAAATGCAGGTAACTGCACAATACTCCTAAAAATGAAAGAGCATCATCAGGTACTGAGTACCCTAGAAACAGCATGACTAAAGCATTAGCAGAGATTTACTGACTGAGTTGTAGGCATCTTCCTTTTCTTCTGCTGTCCTGTGATGAAACTAATAGTGAGTAGTGGAAAACTCTGGAGAGAGACCAAGCTAGAAAAAGGATAAGAAGCTTAGGGCTTAGAAGATCAACAGGCTGGCTGCTTCTCTTCTTTAACATTTTCCTAGCACCCTTGAATACAGACATTGTTTCTATAGTGCATTCCTAGGAGATATTTCAAATAATTATTTCAGCAACAGTCAGGGTCACATGAAGACTTTTATGGGTCCTTTTTCCATACAAAAATATTTAAACTTATATGTTGTGACTAATGGTATAAATATAATCACATATTAAAACATTTTTTTCTACCTTTTTCTTCCTAAAAGTTGATTTTTTTTTCTGATTTTTAAAATAAATTAAGGCATTTTCTTGGTCCCCAGAAAGTATGTGAGCTGAAGCACTGTGCTAACCATGTCTGGTGAATAACTTGGTCCTGACAGTAATAGGGGAGTTTTTAAAATTGCATTCATCAAAGGGGGTTCCTTGTATCTCAGGTAGCTAACAAATTTTTCTTTTAAACGTATTTTTTAACTGAAAATTCTGATATATATTATTCCTCCATCCTGTTCATGTGTTTAAAATTAGCTCACCCTTTGTGGAACAGTAAATTTATCTCTTGCTGTGTTTTTGTTTATTTGCTTTTTCTCTTGGCTGCCTGTAGTATGCATGAGCCAATTATCCCTAGAGGAGCCAGGCAAGGTCCTAGTCAACTCAAGAGAACATGCAGCATTTTTGCATATGAAGATATCAAGGAAGTTCATAAAAGGAGATATCTCCTGCAGGTGAGTCAATTTAGTAGTACTGTTTTGTCCTGTTTCTTTATTCTGAAAATGTATTATTTAAAAATTGGTATGTGCCATGGAAACCCTCAATAGGATCTGCATTTATTTGTTTGTTTGTTTATTTATTTATTTATTTATTGAGACGGAGTCTTGCTCTGTCACCCAGGCTGGAGTGCAGTGGCGTGATCTAGGCTCACTGCAAGCTCCACCTCCCGGGTTTACGCCATTCTTCTGTCTCAGCCTCCTGAGTAGCTGGGACTACAGGTGCCCGCCACCACACCCGGCTAATTGTTTTGTATTTTTTAGTAGAGATGGGGTTTCACCATGTTAGCCAGGTTGGTCTTGATCTCCTGACATCGTGATCCACCCACCTCAGCCTCCCAAAGTACTGGGATTACAGGCATGAGCCACCGTGTCCGGCCAGGATCTGCATTTAGAATAATCCTTGGATTTGGTTATAGACAGACTCAGGTCACCTCAGGTCATGTGGATGCTTAATTTTGTACAATGCATTTCTCTTGTTTAAACACAACCTAAAATTTGAGTGATTATCTTTGTTATCCATCTTTCCCTGTAGCTATCCAAATTAACATTTTAGTTTTCTTCTAATATAAAAATTACATCCTTACTATAATTTTATAAAATTATAATTGTATAATAATTATTTTTATTCTGCTGTTAAAGACTTTAGAAATAGATTGAGCAGAATAAGAAATATCTGTTTATTTTGTAGCTTAATCTTCAGGGAATTCATGACTTTAAAAGTGTTAGCAAATTAACTTCTTGAACATTGTAGAAATTCATAGTGGAAAAGTTAATATATAATCTTATTTGTGAACTTCTGTTTTTTCTTAATGTTTTTCTCTCTGATCATTTCAGCCTATTGCTGTGGAAGTTTTCTCTGGAGATGGACGGAATTACCTCCTTGCTTTTCAGAAAGGAATTAGAAACAAAGTCTATCAAAGGTCTTGTTTGTTAGGAACACTTTGTATACTACTGTGGGAAGAGATGGGAGGGGGAATCTTTTCTCAGTTTTGCTAGTTTTTAAAAATCTAGAATTTAGATCATTGAGCCAACATCTTTGAAGAAAATAATTTGTATTATTGTTGCCAGCCTCTTGAAACAATTGTTCTTCTAACTTTTAAAATAATGCAATTCTATTGTGACATACCATTTTTCCTCCTGCTAACTTATAGTAGAAATCATCAAAAACTACTTTTATCACTAAGTCCTGTGTCTCTACATACAAAGGATGATGAAACTGTAGCTTTAAAAATAAAACTTTAGTTTCTTTTTTTTTTTCTTGAGACAGAGTCTCGTTCTGTCACCCAGGCTAGAGTGCAGTGGCCTGATCTCGGCTCACTTAAAACTCCGCCTCCCAGGTTTACGCCATTCTCCTGCCTCAGCCTCCCGAGTAGCTGGGACTACAGGCTCCCGCTACCATGCCCGGCTTATTTTTTTGTATTTTTGTAGAGACGGGGTTTCACCATGTTAACCAGGATGGTCTCAATCTCCTGACCTCGTGATCCGCCCGCCTCGGCCTCCCAAAGTGCTGGGATTACAGGCATGAGCCACTGTGCCTGGCCAAAAATAAACCTTTACTTTCAAAATAAGGTTTCTTTGTATTTACCAAAATGAAGCCAATGCAGTTTCTTGCTATTGAATGCAAGGACTGAGTTCCCTTAGAAATTTAATTTACGTGGGATTTTTCTCTGGCCATGGAAGGGATGTTGGATACCTTCATCCTTGAAAAAGTAGTATAGCTAAATAAGGCAGATAGTCTACTTTAAGCATATTTTTATCTTTAATAAACTATATTTAAAATTTCCTTTTAAGCGAAAAACAGGCCAAGCTATGCAATGGCTCACGTTCATATCCTCAGCACTTTGGGAGGCCAACGAGGGAGGATCACTTGGGTCTAGACTTCAAGACCAGCCTGGGCAACATAGTGAGACCCTGTCTCTATAAAAAAATAAAATAATTAGCTGGGCATTGTGGCGCATGCCTGTAATGGGAGGTTGAGGTGGGAGGACTGCTTAAGCCCAGGAGGTCAAGGTTGCAGTAAGCCATGATCACACCACTGCACTCTAGCCTGAGTGAGCAAGGCACTGTTTCAAAAAATAATAATTTTTTTTTTTTTTTTTTTTTTTTTTTTAGACAGAGTCTTGCTCTGTCACCAGGCTAGAGTGCAGTGGCATGATCTTGCCTCACTGCAGCCTCCGCCCGCCAGGTTTAAGCAGTTTTCCTGCCTCATCCTCCCAAGTAGCTGGGATTTCAAGCATGTACCACCACACCCAGCTAATTTTTGTGTTTTTAGTAGAGATGGAGTTTCATTCACCATGTTGGCCAGGATGGTCTCAATCTCCTGACCTCATGATCTGCCCACCTTGGCCTCCCAAAGTGCTGAGATTACAGGCATGGGCCACCGCACTCAGCCTATAAATTTTTTTAAAAAGGAAAAGCAACACGTATCTCTGGTATTTAAAGATCATTCTCTTGAATGTGTGAATAATAAGGCTATTCTGAACTAACCATGTAGATGAGAGGCATTCTCTTGCTCTTTGAAGGGTGATGTAGATCCTGGCAATCCCTCTATTGTAGAAAATTTTTATATTTCAAATTATTTCCATGAGGAATAACTAAACTATCCAACATTGCTTCTCATTGCAGTACAGTAATATTACCTGTGAGCAGCTGGGAAATGAGGGTGGTTCAAATAAAGCACGTGTGGATATTGATTGGTAGCCCAAAACTCCTTTCACATATGGGAAGAGCTCAGTAAAGTGATTGAGATTCACTTTTACTTATCTGATTTTTTAATTTCTGAAGGTGCTATTGTTTTTAGTGCTAAGAAATTATTTCCTATTCAGAGAAGTCCAAAATAATAGGTTTTGTTATGGGCATTTATATTTGGCTCTGGATGTCATCATATTTTTTTTATAACCCAAAGAGTATTCTAATTATTATATATTCCTTTTGCCTGCCATTCAGTGGGTTATGGGAGGGTAGATGCAACTATGAACATCTAAACAAATCATCCTTTCTAAAGCTTCCCATTAGATCCTGACTGAGACTTCATTTTCAATTTTATGCTGTTTTAAATTTTTCAGGTTTTTGGCTGTAGTGCCGTCTCTAACGGACAGTTCAGAATCCGTATCTGGACAACGACCAAACACGAGTGTGGAGCAGGGGTAGGTGGTTTGTTCCTTGAATATTACAGTTTAGTAGTGAAGTTGGGATGATTCATATCTGGACAGTATTATTTAACATTTTAAATGAGTGTTTTTCCCCTGGTGGTTGCAAACTTTTTTTTAAGTACTAAAAACTAAAGGAAGAAAAGAAAAAGGTATGCATAATCACTATGTCAAATCACTGCTCACATTTTGATCAATTACCTTCTGTTCTTTAAAGCATGAGTACATTGTTGTGTACATAACTGAGTTTATACTCTAAATACAAGTTTTTATCCTGCTTCTTCTAGTCAGTGTTATATTTAAATATTACCTCTTGTCTTTAAAAAACTATTCAAAAACATAACTATCATTTGCTACCTATTCATCACATATATAAAACATCATGTAATTTTTGGATATTTCATCTTTGTCAGGTTTTTGCTTTTTTTAAATTATTGTTATTATTATTATTTTGAGATGAAGTCTCACTCTGTCACCCAGGCTGGAGTGCAATGGCACGTCTTGGCTCACTGCAACCTCCGCCTCCTGTGTCCATGAGATTCTCCTGCCTCAGCCTCCCAAGTAGCTGGGATTACAGGTGCCTGCCACCACACCTGGCCAATTTTTGTATTTTTAGTAGAGACAGGGTTTTGCCACGTTGGTCAGGCTGGTCTCAAACTCCTGACCTCAGGTGATCTGCCCGCTTCGACCTCCCAAAGTGCTGGGATTACAGATGTGAGCCACCGCGCCTGGTGTTTATCAGGTTTTCTTATCATAAGACTGGAAATGTGATTCTTCATTATTATTATTTTTTTTTTTTTTTCTTTTGAGACAGAGTTTCCCTCTGTTACCCAGGCTGGCGTGCAATGGGGTGATCTTGGCTCACTGCAACCTCTGCCTCCTGGGCTCAAGCGATTCTCAGCATCAGGCTGAGCAGTTCTCAGCCTCCCGAGTAGCTGGGATTACAAGTATGTGCTACCATGCCTGGCTAATTTTTGTATTTTTAGTAGAGAAGGGGTTTTGCCATGTTGGCCAGGGTGGTCTCAAACTCCTGGCCTTAAGGGATCCGCCCATCTTGGCCCACCAAAGTTCTGGGATTACAGGCATGAGCCACCACGCCCGGCTATGATTCTTCATTATTTTATTGTGGTAGAGTCCCCTTAATAAAACAAAGAGTAGGAATTTTAAGGCTCTTGATACACAAAACCAACTTGATATTCATAAAAACTATACAAGTTTATATTGTACTATTAGTGGATAAGTTTGTCTCAATAGCTACTTGCTAACTTTGTGTATTATTATTATTATTATTATCATTATTATTATTATTATTACTGGGACGGAGTTTTGCTCTGTTGCCCAGGCTGAAGTGTAGTGGCATGATCTCAGTTCACTGCAGCCTCCGCCTCCCGGGTTCAAGCAATTCTTCTGCCTCAGTCTCCCAAGTAGCTGGGACTACAGGTGTGCGCCACCATGCCCGGCTAATTTTTGTATTTTTAGTAGTGATGGGGTTTTACCATATTGGCCAGGCTGCTCTCGAACTCCCTACCTTGTGATCCACTCACCTCGGCCTCCCAAAGTGCTGGGATTACAGGCGTGAGCCACCACACCTGGCCTGTATATTAATTTTTTTATTTTATTGATTTTATAAAATGTTTTCTCATTTTTTAAATGTATATTTCTTTGATTATTAGTAAGCATGAGCTCTGTATATGTTTATTAGCCATTTAGAATCATTATTTGTAAATTGTCCATATCTTTTGCCTGTTTTTCCTTTGAGATCTTATTAATTTGTGTAGGATTTTTCTACCATAAGTTATTACTCCTTTGCTTGTCGTATTTGTTGCAGATTTCCCAGTTTTCCTCTAAATTTTGCTTTTTGACATTTACATTTAAACCTCTGTTTTTGTGTATTCTGAACTGTCAGTGATTCCTTTATGCTCTTTATAGCCGCATTTCATGTTAGCGATGCATTCTAGATGACATAGCCATTTCAAGAATCCATAGACCCAGCTCCATTTACATCACTCAATAAGTGGTAGCCTTTTATAATCCACTGGAAAGAAGCAGTGCTTTGGGGCTGTAAATTAATTATTAGAGCATGCAAGAAAATGACTTTTGAAAGTTCTAGAGATTATGTAATTTGTAAATAAAATTTGATTCCAATCTGTGTGCCTCTATATATGTTGCGTATTTCTCTTTAAGTTTTGTTTTTATTTTTTTATAGCCAAGCCTTAGCAAATACAATGCTAAATACATGCTTTTGTTAACCCCAGAAACATGTTCTGCTCCTAATCATTTGTGTTGTTGTTAACATAAATACAGGAAGTGAAAAATTTCCTTAAAAACATAATGAGCCTTTTTTCTACTTGTAAGCAAACTGTTACTGCTTCCTAGATAATCTTAAACTTGCTATTTCTTTGTTCTTGCTACTTCCTGTGCTGAGTTGGCAGTTGTTAAAGAACTTTTAAGAGCTCAGAGGCAAGAAACAGAAATTCTTTTCCAACTTTAGTCTTCCATTTCAGTTGTTCCCTTTCTTACGATGTTGAAGAGTGATCATGGCTATTTTTCCAAAGAGAGTATCTTGTGCATTCAGTTTGCCTGATGGAAAGACTATCTCAAAGTGGAAAATAGTACCATCGAGCTGGATGTGTTTAGGACCTAAGGTTTACAAATGTATTAATTTCCTTTCAGAAAATAAAACATATAAATACTTTCTCCTGGTTCCATGACCAATTATTAATTATCAATATTATAAAGCTGATAAACCTTAAATAGGATTTTATAACATTTTAAGGAAGTCTGCTGTCCCCAAAAAAGTAATGCTTAAATTTCAAATGGCCTGGACACCAGTGACTTTCCTGTTATACAATATTCATATTTTCATTCACTTATTTAATGTATTATGTACGTACTGTGTACAAAGTATTATATAATATTTCAGTTATTCTAATTAAGTATCCTTGGATCTGTTTGCTTAGTGATTATAGTAAAAATAAGAAAGACTATGGTTAGAGTATGGCTTATGCCTCTAGTCCCAAGAATTTGGGAGACCGAGTTAGGAGGATCATTTGAGGCCAGGATCTTGAGACCGACCTGGGCAACATACCAAGACCCCATCTCTACAAAAAATAAATTATAAAATAGTTTTAAAAAGAAAAAGAAGGCCAGGCACTGTGGCTTACGCCTGTAATCCTAGCACTTTGGGAGGCTGAGGTGAGAGGATCACCTGAGGTCAGGAGTTCGAGACCAGTCTGGGCAACATGGTGAAACCATGCCTCTACTAAAAATACAAAAATTAGCTGGGCGTGGTGGTGAGTGCATGTAATCACAGCTACCCAGGAGGCTGAGGCAGGAGAATCAGTAGAACCCAGGAGGCAGAGGCTGCAGTGAGCCGAGACCATGCCACTGCAATCCAGCCTGGGTGACAGAGCAAGACTCCATCTCAAAAAAAAAAAAAAAGTTGAACTAGATCAGTGTTCTTCCAACTCTTTTGAATATGACCTAGAGTAAAAAATATATATTACATTCATCCCAAGACACATAAATGGAGTTATAAATACTCAAACAAAATTCACAAAAAAATACTTTCCCTTAAGGTATGTGATGCCTTCTGATGTCCTCTGTTTTCTTCAATTCAGTTCTATGTTACTTCATATTTCAAAATGCTGATCACAGCCCACTAAACTGATTTTATGACCCACTAATAGATCCTCCACAGTTTGAAAAATTCCTGGACCAGATGACTTAAATTTTTCAACTTTATAATTTTTCAGATTTAAAATTTTATTGCTTCTAATTTATTGTATTATGTATTGCTTTTAGATCTGGGTTGCTTAGCACTTTGGTTGGAGAGAAGTCTGTGACTCAGAGATGGGAGGTAAGTTTAATGAATATATGAGCTTCCTTAGAAGTTTGTAGTTAGAAGAAGTCATACAGTTAAAAGCACTTTAATTATCCATAAAATATATACCATAGAGAAAATGTTTTATTTTCATTCTTTTTAGAAAAAAAAAGTATTTCATTGTTCTGAAATCTGTTAAAAAGAATTTGTCCTTTACATCATTTTGCATATAAAATTTTAAAAGCTGAACATAGTGGAAATCATTGATTGCTCAAAAATGAATATTCATCTTTTTCCAGAGAGGTGAAATCAGCAACTTCCAATATTTGATGCATTTGAACACTTTGGCTGGCAGATCATATAATGATCTCATGCAGTATCCTGTCTTCCCCTGGATCCTTGCAGATTACGACTCAGAGGTAAATCTTAGTAGAACACATTTTCAAAAATAATTTTAAAATGCTACAATTGAAGCAGGGTGCAGTGGCTCATCCCTAAAATCCCAGTACTTCGGGAAGCCGAGGCAGGCAAATCACTTGAGCCCAGGATTTCAAGACCAGCCAGAGCAACATGGCAAAACCCTGTCTCCACTAAAACTGCAGAAATTAGCCAGGTGTGGTACCAAACCCCAGTTGTCCCAGCTACTCAGGAGGCTGAGGTGGGAGGATTGCTTTAGCCCAGGAGATGGAGGCTCCAGTGAGCCAAGATTGCGCCACTGCACTCCAGACTTGGTGACCTACCAAGCAAGACTGTGTCTCTGACAAGAAAAAAAAAAAAAAAACTGCAGTTGCCTAAATGTTTTATTTGGTTTGTAGTTTAATGTTCTCAATAGGCACAGGCACTTAATTCAAATAGATGAGAAGCATTTAGCACAGACATATAAAAAGTTTGGATAATTGACCAACTTATTGAGTACTGGCCATTAATTCATAATATCTATTCAGTTTTTTTAAGTGCTGATTAATTTGCATCTATTGGTGGATATCAAAATCCATCTGTGTAGTTTGAAGTGTTTGTTAGGAAAACACAAAGTAACCCTTCTACAAAACATTACTGCCACATAAAAGAAATTTTTTATACTATTCCAGAAAGCCTTGGGAGAAGATTTCCAACAATTCAACATGTACCTGACAAGTCTCAAAATCAAGAGCAGATAGAAGCATATGAATGTTTTGATTCCTCTCTTCCTTTACCTCCTGTCTGATAGACATCTGATTATTTTGGAAATGAACCGTAGCAGGCAAAACAAAAGACACTTAGCCCTAGGTAAACAACCAAAAAGATTGTTTTTAAAATTCAGAAATTCATTAGACCTTCTTATTCACTAGAATCATGGCTGCTTATCCTTTCAGAAATTTTATACATCAATATATTAAAAAGGATAAAGCTTCTATCCTCAGAAAATGTTGGTCTAATGAAAGAATGAAAGGAAATCCACCCTTTATGCATGGACGTACGTTAGTGTATTTGATGTTTGAATCTATATATTTGCTTGTATAGTTAATTTGCATACCTAATGCATAATACATAAATAACAAAAGGAAAAGAAGAGATCAGGAGTAAAGATTGTTAAGTGAAAATATTTTTTCTTTAAGTCCATCAAGGAAAGTTAGAAAGAAAGTGTAGATTTTTAAAGAGACAGGAAGTCCAAAAGAAATGTGGTTTTCTGAGAAGGGAGTGGAGAACTTTGTCAACCCATATTTGAATATGTATCTCACATGAACATGACAGGTCCCATTACTGAACCTTCAATTCTCTACCTCGTTCTCCCGATGCAGTTCTGACCCTCACTGTGTATTCCCCATCTTAGGAAGTGGCACCATCATCCATGCTGTCTTACAGGCTGGAAATTATTTTCCTACTGTCCATGTCTGCTCAGTGGCCAAGGCATTTCTACCTTTGTCTCCATCAGCGTACCTAGTGTCTCATTTCAGGCCCTCTGCATCTTCTATTGAACTGTTGCAGCAGCCTCCTAACTGGGCTTAATGCTCTAGTCTCTCCTTCCTTCACTATGCCTTCTACACTGCAGCCAGTTTCAGGAACACTAATTGAGTCATCCCCCTGTTTAAAATCATTCAGTGACCAGGTGCTGTGACTTATACCTGTAACCCCAGAACTTTGGGAGGCCAGGGAGGGCAGATTGCTTGAGTCCAGGAGTTCAAGACCAGCCTGGGCAACACGGAAAACCCCATCTCTACAAAAAATACAAAAAAGTAGCCAGGCGTGGTGACAAGTATCTGTAGTCTCAGCTACTCAGGAGCCTGAAAGGGGAGGATCACTTGAGCTGGTGAGGTGGAGATTGCTGTGAGCTGAGAGTGTGCCTCTGTACTCTGGCCTGGGCAACAGAGCAAGAAGCTGTCTCAAAAAAAATAATAATAATAATGAAGTAAAAATAAATAAATAATAAAATTATTCAGTGAATCACCGTCATAATTTGGGAGAGAGTTGAAAATCCTCACTATAGCAACCTTTTCATTGTAGCTCCTGTGTATATATTCCTCATGTCCTCCCAGAACAGCTATCGTGGGGCACCCCAGATCCCTCTTCTGTAATTTAGTGGCTTTTCACACACAGCCTGACCTGCCCGGTGCCCATCGTGCATTTCTTCTCTCCACCAACTAACTCAACTGACCAACTCCACTTCATCCTTCAGGAAACACTCAAGTACCAGTCCTGTGATGTGGACCCTTCTGTTCTTTTTCTCCTTTCCCTTCTATTCCCACACTGCCCTATAGTTGTATAATATGGTACCTATGTTGGGTTTTTTTCCCACCATTTGAATCATGGAGCTTTCTTTTACAGCATAGTCCTGCAGTAATCATAGGGTCAAGGTCCTTGAGCACACAGACCATTTTATGTCTCTCTCAACTCTCAGCCAATAGGATGATGCCTGGCACTTTGTACATACTTTAACATTTGTTGAATTAACCAGAAAATATAAACGAGGTACTTTACATATAAACTTTGAGATAACAAATACGCTAACTTGACTTACATTCAGAAATGTAGATCAGTTTCTCCTGCCCAAGATTTTTAAAAATAAAAGTTTGGCAAAACTGGTTATTCATGATGTCCTATAAAAAGGACACAAATATGCCACGGGCACATATTTCAAATTTCTACTTTCAAAATCCTCAGGGAGTAAATTTTAGTTTCCTTTTAAATATATGAATTAGGTCAACTCATCAACTTGTAAAGTAATCTCTGGTAAACTAGAAGAATCCGTCTCATTGGGAAGTTACTTGATCTGGTGTAATGTTATCTTTTAGAGGTGAAAGAATTACTGAGTGTTCTAGTTTATATCAGTTCCAGATCACCTCTGAGAAGAAAATGCTCAGAAGTAACATTGGAGGGAGACAGGGTGGGGGTGGAAGGAGGGAGGACACAGAAGGGAGATCTGATCCTCCAATTATGTGAGTGATGAGGTTAACGATGAATTGGAGCTATTGTGTCCACAGTCTCCTGCTGGGTCCTTGCCAAGACTTGGAAGCATTTTCCCTCTTAATCCTCATCCCCTAAACCTGGATCCTTAGTGGCTTTCCCTATGAAACACATAATTTCCAAAGCACTTATCTTCCAACTGAATCGGTTAACCAACTCCCATGTGCCTGTCTGTAAAGTGTGGATAAACAGTACATACATAACATTATTTTGGAGTCCAGTTACGCCAGCTTGACCCCATAGATACTAGTGTGTTTATAAATCATCATCGTCCACTGTAGCCACTGTATCTACGTTAGTGAGGCTAGATAGTGTATAGTAACTTGAAATTGAGTTACATTTTGTATTTTAGGAGGTGGATCTTACTAATCCCAAGACGTTTAGAAACCTGGCTAAGCCAATGGGAGCACAAACAGATGAACGATTAGCTCAGTATAAGAAGCGATATAAAGACTGGGAGGATCCTAATGGTAAGGAACTTTTTCTGTCATTGGACCTTTTACCCAAGTTTCAAAAGTAAGTCATTATGTAGCGGTCTGACATTCTCACATCCTCCTTCAAATTTCTTATATATCATATCTATATACATTATATGTCCACACATATATGCAGATTATTATAGCAGAGGAATCAGGTTTGCATGCCAACTTGTGGCCATGCTTAGAAGGCATTTTAAATAGCTTATTAGAGTATTGGTGAAAAACTAAGTATTCCTGCTTTGCATAGGACAGAAATTTCTCATCATAATCTGCCTCTGTCTCTAATCATATTTAGTCCAGGAACCACACTTTAATTTATTGTCTCTCTTTAATTTTATTGAGGCAATTTTTAGAACCCTTTTGCATTTAAAAAAAAATGACTATATTCTAAAATTATATAGTTTACTTGTTATTTATTATGTTTAATGTTTATTGTGTTTCTCCCTCAAAAAGGCAAAACAAAGGAGAAAGAAAGCCTAAGCTTTTTGTTCCCCCTCTCTGCCGAGGAGAATATGTAGTAAAAATACATAAAAAGTGCTTGATATTCATAAACAACGATTTAGAGAAATATGTAATTGCAAAGCCAGAACCTAATAAAAAAGTAACTATAAGTGCATATCCTGCTTTAGTGGAAGATGGTCTACTATTAAGGGTTAACTATTATAGTAAGCCTCAAAACATGAAATTGGTAGACATACTAAGTTTGTGGGAATAGGCCATTGAATTATACTTAATTTGGACTACTGTCAAATATAGAAGAGAGGGATAGTGGTGTCATCATGAAGTTTTCCTGCTGAAAATGCCAGTACTAACTGCGTTTAGTGTCACAGTTATCACATGGGCTATTATTTTCAAACATAAAGTAATACTGATTTTATTTTTCATATTTCTTCTTTTGGTTTCAATTATGCTTTAATTTTCTTAAACAGGAGAAACTCCCGCATACCACTATGGGACCCACTATTCATCTGCAATGATTGTGGCCTCATACCTTGTGAGGATGGAGCCTTTCACACAGATATTCTTAAGGCTACAGGTAAAACTTTAAATTGGAGGTTTTTCTATTTTATACTAGCCTCTTCTATCTAAAATGTCACCTTTTAAAATACCATTATCTTCCATTATAAGAAGCTCTGTGAAGTTTTAATGACAAAGTAGTTACATAACTAAAGTAGAATTTTGTTGGACCAAAATTGATAATGAACTACAATTCGCTTAGAACAAATAAGTGCCAGCATCCTTTAATCAAATACATAAGTAGCATACATTTTTCAACCAGCCCTAACTGGTTGAATTAAACAATTTTTATTTTACAAAAACATGATATATTCCAGCTCATTCTCTGTTTCCTCGATTATGATTGCTTTTCTGGACATTCTCTTTCATTTATTTAGCACATATTTAATAAATACCTACTGTGTGCCAGGCACTGTTCCAGGTACTTGGGAGGACTTCAATTAATAAAGAGAAAAGCCTTACCTGTGCAGTTTATGTATTTCAGTTGAAGGAGACAGCCAAATATCAAAAATAAGAAAACTGTAAGGTGTTTTAGAATGTGATAAAAGCTATCAGAAAGATATAGGTCCGGAAAGGGGGATGGGAGGTGGAGAGAACAGGAGGTTGGGCAGGGTGGGATGCAGTTTTAAGTAGAGTGATCAGAGTAGGTCTCCTGTGAAAAAAAGTCTAAAGGAGGTAAGGGTGTTGCTTCTGCAGATATCTGGAGATACATGTTCCAGGCAGAGGGAAGAGCTTGTGCAAGGGCTCTAAGGCAGGCTTGTGTCTGACATGTTTGAGGAGCAGCCCAGTGGCCAGTGTGTCCAGAATAGAGTAAGTAAGGAGGAAAGTTAGTTGTAAGGGAAGAGGTCAACAAGGAAACAGGGGCTACATTGTATGGCAGGCCTTGGCAGCCATGGCATGGACTTTGGCATTTTCCCACAGTGAGCATCATAAGACAGGTACACCGTGTTCACTTAAAACATAGCAGCATGGGGGGCTTTACTGAAGAAGATGGGTAGTGTACCTGAGGCTGTGTAGTCAAAAATATCCCTTTTCTATTTTAGTTTTAATTTGCTTTATCAGTCTGTAACCGATCACCTTTTCTAATTCTCCATTTAATTCTCATTAGTATGAGAACTTGCATATCATGTTAATTTATGCAAAAAACATTCAAAACGTAATTTGAATGTTTCCAACTGTAGATGATTTACTTTAGAATCTTTTCTTGTGATGGCATCATCAAACTATGGAAGAACTTATATTTCTTACAGCCTTGTCCTCTCTTTAAGATCTACTGTTTTTTGGATGACTTTTTAAAATCTTTACATTTGATTTTCAGTTTGATTATAAAACAAATGTGGAGAGAACCCTCTGTAAGGATTGCCCCAAAGAGAAATAGATGTTTCATGTTTATTAAAAAATTTTGTGCATTTAATGTAGGATAATGAGAAATTGAAATGTCACCAAATATAGTTGGAGTTTTCAAGCTCTTGAACTTGATAGAAGCTGTCAGGTGGGAATGGTTCTGTAATAGAGAGGTGTCTTCTCATTCTGCCCACAGGGTGGCCACTTTGACCTGGCTGACCGGATGTTTCACAGTGTGCGCGAGGCCTGGTATTCAGCATCGAAGCACAACATGGCAGATGTAAAAGAACTTATTCCAGAGTTCTTTTATTTACCAGAATTCCTATTCAATTCCAACAACTTCGATCTAGGTACGTAGAGCTGTGGACTGTCTTAGGAATGTCAGCCAGGAAAAGCCCAATAGAAATAAGTCACTTTTCTAAAGATTGTCTGCAGCACACATTAACAAGAAAAAAATTTCGTTATAGTTTCTTGCAGTCATTTGCTATAACTGGGTGTGGTTACATGTCATTTTTGAGGTTACAAAAATTAGCTGGACATGGTAGTGAGCACCTGTAATCCCAGCTACTCAGGAGGCTGAGGCAGGAAAATTGCTTGAACCTGGGAGGTGGAGGTTGCAGTGAGCCGAGATCATGAACTGCACTCCAGCCTGGGCAACAGAGTGAGACTCCGTCTCTAAATAAATAAATATTGAGACAGATTACTTCCAACATTTAGAATTTTGTTGTTTTGATGAAAACAAAGGTGAAGTGAAAATTTATTTGAAAAATATTACTATTGAAACCCATTAATAGCTAAGAGTGGTATATCCGAATTTTTCACATATTGTTTTAATCTCGTTTATTGCCTAATATATTCTTGGTTTATATGCTAATGTGTTTTAAAATTAGAACTTCAGAATAACTTTAAGTAAATCCCTTTTCTTTATCCTGTAAGGGCTCTATTTTCTAGAAAAACAGGACCAAATCAGCACTTACAAAAACAAGAAAAACTTCATCAGTGCTGTTTTTATATTATCTGGCTGTTAGAGGAAGTGGATTTGACTTTGGTTACAGTTTATTGGAACACAGTTTGCTGATCTGTGCTTCTGAGTATTTCTTTTAAAGCATATCAGAATTCCATTGTTTTCATGTTAGAGTATTCCTGCCAGATATTTGTTGTTTTATATTTTTTCATTCTTTGTATTTGCTACTGTTTTATAAGAGTTAGCACAGAAATTATAACTGTACTACCTCCAAATTTTCATGAACAGAAAATACAGGGAAGTGTTTGTATCCTATATATATGGAAGATAATTGCTAAAGATAATTTTTGTATATTTAATTGTCCATCAGCAACTCTACCTTTGTGAAATGGGATCTAATGGGGAAGATAACAAGACTCTCTCCAGAGCCCCAGGAAACGTCCTGAAATTGATTTTATTACCTCCAGTTATGCCTAGAGCTCACCCTTGAGCAGCTAAAGACACAACTTTAGGGCTTAGAATTAGAGAAAGTGATGAGTTTTCCCAAAAGAATAGAATAGATAGTCAACAATGACAATCAACAAATACCTGCTATAGCCTTTGACTATGAATGCACATTAGCATTTTCTTTTTTTGAGACAGAGTCTTGCTCTGTCACCCAAGCTGGGGTGCAGTGGCATAATCTCTGCTCACCGCAGCCTCCACCTTACAGGTCCAAGCAATTCTCGTGCCTCAGCCTCACAAGTAGCTGGGATTATATGCGCCACCATGCCTGGCTAATTCTTTTTCATATTTTTAGTAGAGACGGGGTTTCCCCATGTTGGCCAGGCTGGTCTTGAACTTCTGACCTCAAGTGGTCCACCCACCTCAGCCTCCCAAAGTGCAAGGGTTACAGGCGTGAGCCGCCACGGACAGCCACATTAGTGTTTTCTTATGTTCACTTATAATTCAACTTTGGAGAATATTGCCTTCTTCCCCAGGGATACCACTGTCAAAGAGACAAATATGGAGAGGTGCAGAAAGAGATAGCTCATAATCTTCCAGAAATGTCTATCAGTTATGATAATCCATGTTGCAAAGGTGTTCCAGACAGACCACTTACAAATCCAACCAACCAATCTACTTTTAAAATAAGTAAATATAAAAAAAGGAGGATGTATCTTTGTTATGTTTACCCTCATAACAAATTATCTTCCCTCCTTGAAATAGCATACTTTAAAAAACAGTGGTTGAGCCGGGCATGGTGGCTCACACCTGTAATCCCAGCACTTTGGGAGGCCAAGGCAGGTGAATCACTTGAGCTCAGGAGTTCAAGACCAACCTGGGCAACATGGCAAAACCTCATCTCTACAAAAAATACAAAAATTAGCTGGTCGTGGTGATGTACACCTATAATCCCAGCTACTCAGGAGACTGAGGTGGGAGGATCACTTTACCCCAGGAGGTCGAGGATACAGTGAGCTATGTTCATGCCACTACACTCCAACCTGGGTGATAAACTGACACCCTGTCTCAAAAACAAAACACTTCAAAACACTGTATATAAAACCTAAAGTCATACGACTCTTAAAAGAAAACATAGGGGTAAATCTTCATGATCTTGAATTTGGCAATGGATTCTTAAATATGATATCAAAAGTACAAGCAACAACAACAAAAGATAAATTGGACTTAATCAAAATTAGAAATTTCTGCATCTAAGAATGTTATCAGGAAAATGAATAGATGCCTATAGAATGGAAGAAAATATTTGCAAATAATATATCTAATGAGGATCTAGTATCCAGAATATAAACAACCCTTATAACTCAACAACAAAAAGACAAACAACCCAGTTGGAAAATGGGCAAAGGACTTGAATAGACAATTTCCCAAATAAGTTATGCAAATGGCTGGTGAACTCATGAAAAGATGCTCAACATCATTAGTCATTAGGGGAATGCAAATGAAAACCACAGTGAGATACCACTTCATATTTACTAGGATGACCATAATGGGGTGGGGGGAACTGAAAAATAACAAGGGCTGGCAAAGGTATAGAAAAATTAGAACCCTCATACGTTGCTGGTGGTTGTATAAAATGGTTTAGCCACTGTGGGAAGTAGTTTGGCAGTTCCTCAAAAAGTTAAACAGAATTTCCATATGACCCAGCAGTTCCACTCCTTGGTATATAGAATTGAAAACGCAACTCAATTAAGTATGTGTATGAACGTGTTCATAGTAGCATTATTCACAATAACCAAACAGCAGAAACAGCTCAAATGTCTACCAAGTGATGAGTGGATAAACCAGTTGTAGCACATACATACAATGAAATATTATTCGTCCATGAGAGTGAATGAGGCACTAATAAATATTGCAATGTGGTTGAACCTCAGAAACATTATACAAAGTGAAAGAAGCCAGGCAAAAACTGTCACATCTTCTACATTTCCATTTATAGGAAATACTCAGAATAGGTAAGTCCACAGAGACAGGACACAGATTGGTGTTCTGGGGCTGGAGTGAAAGTAATACGGGTAGCTACTGATTAACGGGTACAAGATTACTTTTGGGGTGATAAAAATGCTTTGGGACTAGATAGAAATCATGGTTGCATAACATTGTGTCTGAACTAAATGCCACTGAATTGTTCACTTTAAATGGTTGACTTTATGTGAATTTCACCCCAATAGAAAAAAAAAAAAAAACACAGTTTGCCTCTTCACACAGAAAAGATAGTAAATGGTGTAAAAGAAAACACACCTGGGGCCGGTCGCAGTGGCTCACGCCTGTAATCCCAGGACTTTGGGAAACTGAGGTGGGCAGATTGCTTGAGGCCAAGAGTTCGAGACCAGCCTTGCTAACATGGTGAAAACTCATCTCTACTAAAAATACAAAAATTAGCTGGGCATCGTGGTGTGTGCCTGTAATCCCAGCTACTCAGAAGGCTGAGGCATAAGACTCATCCAGGAGGCAGAGGTTGCAGTGAGCCAAGAGCACACGATTGCACTCCAGCCCGGGCAACAGAGCAAGATTCTGTGTCAAATGAAAAAAAAGAAAGAAAGAAAAAGCACTTGGATTTTTTTTTCCCCTTGCTATGAGATAAGTAATATTCACCCTGGGGTCTTCTTGTCCATATATCCTTGGATACACATGGAGGAGAGCTTCAGAAGAGCAAAATTAAGGGCCAGGCGCTGGCTCTTGCCTATAATTCAAGCACTTTGGGAGGCCAAGGTGGGAGCATCACTTGAAGCCAGGAGTTCAAAATTAGCCTGAGCAACAGAGCAAAACCTCATCCCTTCAAAATAAAATAATTAGCCAGGCATGATGACACGTGCCTGTACATAGGAGACTGAGGTGGGAGGATCACGTGAGGCCAGGAGCTCAAGGCTGAAGTGAGTCATGATTATACCACTGCAGTCCAGCCTGGGCAGCAGAGCAAGACCCTATCTCAAAAAAAAAAGTAAAAGAATTAGACAAAGGCTTTCCTACAGACTGTGTTACCTTTATATGTCATTTTAAAATTGCATATAGTGTTCATAAAATAAAATTCTATCAAATAAGTGTTCAAGGATTATAGCAAAATTTTGAAAAGTAATTTCTTTCTCAAGTAGCCTTTTTACCTGTTTATTATTACCAAAAAATTAGGCCTATTGGGCATTTCAGGGGGATTCAGCACAGAATGTGCAGTGTGTATGGTTGAGGAGGAAGGGTTGTAATAACTTGATTTATCTTTGTCTTAAATCATATGGTAACCTTTCCAACCAAGTCAAGACATTCCTTTAAAGAGTAAACTGATATTTGCACCACTCACTTAATATCACGTTGTCAATAAACCATCAACTAGCAATGCTAAAGGCAAGATTGTATCTAAGGGAAATATTTTATTTGCTTTTACTTGGAATGGGCTTTGTGTTCTAAAATTTGAACAACTGCATTTCTGTATGAAAATTTCCAACACGAGTATTTACCTAACCAACTGCTATTAAACTAGTGAGTCAACATTGTTGTTTGTAAAGTCATTTTTACAATGATAATCTGATTTGTACCTATAAAAACTCTGTAAGCTAAAGTGACTTTTTTGGTATATTTCAAAAAAAGAAAAACAACCTTTTTGCTTAGATGCAGCCAAATTTAATATATTTTGATGTGGATAGATTTCATAGCGAATGGTTTCTTTTGTATTTTAGAAATTATCTGGCTATCACTTAAAATAAGTTTATATGGAATAAATGTTATTTATGTGTTTTATCACAACATGTTATTTTTTGTTTTTGGTAGCCCTGTAGTTTTTCCAAATATTTTTTCTGTTAAATGATGCAATAACAGCAAAAAGTTATGTCATTTCAGATTTCACTTTTTAAATGAGAATGCTTACTGCAAAGTACATGCCAGTTCTACAGAGCTCTTTTGAGAACGTAAGAGTCAGCGATATGATAAACCTCTTGTATTGCAGATATCTCTAGGAGACTGTTTCCAGGAGATTCAAAACAGTAACCCTGCAAAATGTTTCACTGAAAAGGAGTCCCGTGGTCAATTAAATTTCAGACATTTTGTATTCGATATCCCTCTTAGAGAAGGGCAGTGCATGTTAGCATATGAAACCTCTGAGGAGTCTTGCCCTCAAGACTCTGCAGAAAGAAGCATGTTTCACTTTGTATAACTCAGCATTTCCTGAAGACATTGGCAGTGAGGGCCTCAGTTTTGCTGACTTAGTACCTGTTTCTGCTGGAGTGATCTGAGGAGCAACCTTGAGGGATGCTAGATTGATAATCTCTGAAGTCCTTTCTGGTGTACAATTTCAGTGTTCTGGTAATGAATCTAACCCACCATTTGTCTGTCAGAATAATATAAAGTTAACCATTTATCCCATTCTTTCTTTTTTTTTTTATTTTTTAATGTATATAATTGCATAGGCTGTAAACAAAATGGCACCAAGCTTGGAGATGTTATCCTTCCACCCTGGGCAAAAGGGGACCCACGAGAATTCATCAGAGTCCATCGTGAGGTAATGGATGGAATTTGCAATTGAAGTTGGATTTCATTTGGTCATTGAACATAATACAAAGACAGGGCCTCTAGCAGAGTATCACCTGTTTGTTACTAACACAGCCAGGCCCCCTTATCTACAGGGGACACATCCCAAGAACCCCAGTGGATGCCTGAAACCAGGAATAGTACCAAACCCTATGTATATATAAACTATGTATTTTCCTATACATCTGATAAAGGTTAATTTATGTATTAGGCATAGTAAGAGATTAAGAATAATAACAATAAAATAGAACAATCATAACAGCATACTAAGAGCTATGTGAATGTGATATCTCTCTCTCTCACTCTCATAAATATAATAATTTCAAACCATGGTTTACTGCAGGTAACCGAAATCTCAGAAAGCGAAACCACAAATAAGAGGGAACTACTATGTTGTTTTTATGATTTTTAGTTATTTTTGTTCCTATTAACCACTTACCAAGGTTTTTCTAGTCTCTGAGCAAGTAATAGAAGTCAGCCAGTGACTAAATCTGTGTTTGAAATTATAGGCTTTGGAGTGTGATTATGTGAGTGCCCATCTACATGAGTGGATTGACTTAATCTTCGGGTATAAACAGCAAGGCCCTGCTGCAGTAGAAGCTGTAAATGTCTTCCATCATCTTTTTTATGAGGGTCAAGTGGATATCTACAACATCAATGACCCACTAAAGGAGACAGCCACAATTGGGTTCATTAATAACTTCGGTCAGATCCCTAAACAGGTATGGATGTTCTTTTTTTATGATTGATGTACTCTGTTTCATTTTGTAAATTTTGTAACATTTCTCTAGACTGTGGATGACCACAAAATAATTAAGTTTAGATTAACTTAATAAACAGCCGTAAATATCACCTAGTATTTCAATAGATTCCTACATTGTTGCTTTTTTTCTCACTCTCACACTCCAAATAAATAAAAATTTTGTTTAAAGAGAATTATCCCCTACAGACTAATGCAGGGTGTGCTTTCTTAAACCTCCATAAGACATAACAGGAGGGGCCTTATAGGCCACATACACAGAGATGAGGTTTTGTCTGGAGGCCAGTGGGAAACCAGTGCTGATTTTAGGCAGAGAAATGACATGGTCATATTTAAACTTTAGAAGTTCATTCTGGTCTCAGTCAGAATAAACTACTCTATGCGCACCTCTCTCTCTCTCTCTCTCACACTCTCTCTCTCTCTTTCTCTGTCTCTCTCTCTGTCTCTCTCTCTTTTTCTGTGTGTCTGTCTCACACACACACACACACACATACACACACACACACACTCTGCTGGGGACCCAAATGGGGAGCAGAAGACCATTAAGAAAGCTATTGTAGTAGTTCAGGGAACAGATGATGTTGGATTGGGTTAGATTGTTGACATAGGCATAAGTGCTGTGCTGTGAGAGCACGTGCCACAGGAATGCCTAGGACATGCAATAGCTGCCCTCACCACCTTCTGAAACTTGGAGAGGAAGACCAAGATCTAAGCCTTTCAGCACCCAGATACTGTAGGCCTATTTCCTCTTCAGCGATGAGCAGACCTCCCTGAAGAGACCTCATCCCTTCTCTCATCGCCATTGTCCGAGGTATGGCAGGAGGGCTGGGTGCACCAGTAGTAACTGCAGCACCTCCCCACAGTGTGAAGGCACACTTTGACGAGCTGGTCAGACCACCCACCTTTACTAAGTACCAGTGGCTCCTACTTTGATTCTGGCTGCCTTCTCTGTTCCTGCTTTAGACGTCTCTGTGGACTCCCTTTTTGTAGGTTAACTGACCTTGAGGTTTCCAGGGTTGACACTTGAGAACACACAAAACAATGACACATCTCTTTATATAGAAAAGCCATAATAGATAGCAGGACATGCTATAACTGTACCATTCACAATGCAGTCTGATCACCTAGCAATCTGATCCCCTCATAAAAGAAACATGTTTACTTTTATTTTTATTTATTTTTATTTTATAGAGATAGAGTCTCACTGTGTTGCCCAGGCTGGCCTCGAACTCCTAGACTCAAGCAGTCCTCACACCTGAGCTACCAAAGTGCTGGAATTACAGGCATAAGCTATGGCACCTGGCCGTGTTTTTTAAAGCAAAATACTTGCTGATAAACTATTCACAGTTGACGAATATTAGCTATACCTTTATTTAGTTAACTTTGTTCTTTTTCCTGAGAGTTACAAGGGCTGGAGCCATTTTTCATACCCTAGGGGAAATACATATTCTGAACATAAAAATCAAGACACTTGCACTGTTGCAGGATTTTTGTGCTACTTTGAAGTAGAAGAGGCCAGAACTCTGGGAAGTATCGTTTGGATGCCAGCATATTTCTGGGACATACATTGAGTAATAGAGGGTACTTTCAAGTAAGGCCATCCTCAGGAATGTAGGTTTTATGGTCATCATCTCCATACATCATTATATACCCGCAGCCTGGCGCAGTGCTCTGTCCTTAGGTCCTCACATAAAAGTGCTTCAGTAAATGCACATTCATGAATGTGCTTTAAAACTATGTATCTTTATAGAAGCCTGATCTTTTGGTCCATTATGTAGATAAAGTAGGAACAAAACATTTAAAGGTTTGAGAGCCTGGAATGTGTATCTTCCTCTGCACAAAGAATTTTTTCTGTTTTTTTTCTCTTGGAAACCCCAAATATCTAATTTATAAAGTGTGATGGTGTTGTATTCATCTTAAATCTCATTTCCTTTAAAGTTTTTCAGATCTCCTCCTCAAATACTAGTTTTCCAACAGAAACTATGCCTGTCTCAAAGATTTACAATAATTGAAAAATAGTAATCTTAAATGTACTTTTTTTTTTTTTTTTGAGACGGAGTCTAGCTTTGTTGCCCACGCTGGAGTGCAGTGGCGCAATCTTTGCTCACTGCAACCTCCGCCTCCTGCGTTCAAGCAGTTCTCCTGCCTCAGCATCCCAAGTAGCTGGAACTACAGGCATGTGCCACCACACCCAGCTAATTTTTGTATTTTTAGTAGAGACGAGTTTCGCCATATTGGCCAGGCTGGTCTCGAATTCCTGACCTCATGATCTGCCCACCTCGGTCTCCCAAAGTGCTGGGATTACAGGCATGAGCCACCTCACCCAGCCATTAATATTTTTAATCCTATAGAAATACTGAATGATGATGTAGCACATTTTTATTTTCTTTTTTCCCTTTACAGCATAGCAGAGTACAAAGAAGATGATAATGTTCACACTTTCAGCAAATCAGTAACACCTTTTTAGGACACCAAAATGATGTTTCTAAATCACATAAAGGCCACATTGAAACCAGAAATAATCCAGTTAGATAGAATGTCTGCCTGCCTTCAGTGGCACAGAATGGTATTAGGCTACTAAGAGTTAACTTTCGAATATCATTGGAAAATAACTGTCAATCAACTGTAGGTTAACTTTCTTTTACAAAGTTATTGTGAATTCAGCTTAGCGTAGAACAAGACAATAGCCGATGCTTTAGTATCATAGTCCTGCCCCTGCTTATTCAGGTGTGAGTTCTCTGGCCACCTTCGTAGCCTCTTTGAATCTCTTTCTCAGTTGTGAAATGAGGATAATATAGTACCTACTGGTTCTTGTGAACCTTAATTGAAATAAGAACACAATGCTTGGCTTATAAAAGGGCTTATAAGTGTGATCTTTCATTATAAAGTGTGTCATCTTCTTTCATACCAGTTATTTAAAAAACCTCATCCACCAAAGCGAGTGAGAAGTCGACTCAATGGAGACAATGCAGGAATCTCTGTCCTACCAGGATCTACAAGTGACAAGATCTTTTTTCATCATCTAGACAACTTGAGACCTTCTCTAACACCTGTAAAAGGTAAAATAATGAGAAATAAAATTTTGATTTGTGATTTAATGGGATTATTTAATAATCCCAGTTTAACAATAACAAATTTGCTTTTTGACAATAGCATAATTTGTTTAATAAGTGCCATAGATTTTGTGTTAAATTACTAAGTACCTACTAGTATTTATATTTTCTCTTTTTGCTTTTTTTTCTCTGTTTTCTTTTTTTGGCTTGTTGGACTTCATATCGGAACCAAACAGTCTTCTCTCTCCTCTTTAAGATAATCAGAACTCTAAAATACCAAAATCTTGTAACTTAACTTTATAGGTAAAAAAAAAAAAAAAAAAAAATTGGCTTCATAATTTCATTCTCATTTAAATATGTTCTGCCTATCTGATATATTATTAAAAGAACGTATTTTTAGTATGCCAGTGAAAAGACATCTATCTTTTATCTAATGGTATAATGGGATATGTAAAAATATTTTTTCAGGTAAGTTTTTTTCCCTTAGAATGAAAAAAAAAAAGTTCTGCAAAATCTTGAAGTTGTCGCTTAAAAATATCCAAGAATTGGAACAAAGTCTGGTTAACTTGTGTGCCATTCTATGCCATTTGGCCTCATTACACAGACTCTGCTCTGTGCCAGCGTCAATCACTCCTGGCGATTTTTCTGGAGTAGTAATGTGGTCATCAGAGTGCTGGTGTGGAGCAAGGAGTGCGTGCCTCTGGGGAATGACATGACCTTCCTTGAGGAAGTCTAAGGGCTGGCTATGACTTGGGAAGTACTAAGGACATAGATTTGTTGATCATCTGTGTCCCTATGACATTCTGGGGAGCATCCCAGATTACTCTGTACAACCCTAGAGAGGCAGACCTGAACAGTAAGTAACCTAATCAGAGAGTGCCCAGAAATAGGAAAACTGGAGGGAAGTCCTGCAGAGGACCTGTTAGGTTCAACATTCCACCCAGCAGGTCTTGTGGGAGATTCAAAAGCCCAGCTCTATTTCTGAGATTATTTTGTCTCAATGTAGGTGTCAGGATGCTTGATTTATATGAATATTTGAAATTATCATCCTCTATGAGATGATGACGTTAGTTTTTCCTGTTCCTGTCCTAATACCATGATTTCTTTTTTATAGAACTCAAAGAACCTGTGGGACAAATTATATGTACAGATAAAGGTATTCTTGCCGTGGAACAGAATAAGGTTCTTATCCCACCAACCTGGAATAAAAGTTTTGCTTGGGGATATGCAGACCTCAGTTGCAGACTGGGAACCTATGAGTCAGACAAGGTTTGCATTATTTCCTGCCTACTCATTTAATATTGCTCTTTTGTGGTCTAGCTATCCTATATGAGTAATAGCGTTGGGGAGTACCCAGTCCAAGGACTTGTCAGCTGTTCCTCCAAACCCCAAAGGAAAAGTGAGCTTTCCTATTTGGGGAAAGGAGTGCTTCACTGAATGAGAGCAGGATAAAGGAGTTCATAGAGACGTCATGTTCCCTGCAGAACAAGCCTCTTTTGCAAAGTTGTGTAATAGGGGCTAGCAGTTTTCTTCTCACTCAAAGAATTCCTCCGAGAGATCCCAGCCAGCAAGGTGCTCAGCATTTCTGTCAACCAGAATAGCCTCCTTTTGATGAGTCACCATCTGGCCCACTTTTCATTTTAGTGCTCCAAACAAGCTGGCAGAAAACCTGTTGCTCTATCCCACAAGAAGCAACAGCAACTGTTTTGGGTCCCGTAAGTACCTCTTGGAGAGACAATCTGTAGTGATCCTTTAGTGCCCTGTGTTTGCCCTCCAACAGTCCCCTCCCAAATGCAAGACAAAAACAATCTGCACAGTCTGTTATGTTGTTTTGTAACACGATTCCATTTTGTTGATGTTCTCCTTAAACAGCAGCAGTCACGCTCTCTTTTCACATTCTATCTACAGCAAATGCAGCCTTTTGCCACATTGTCCCCTGCACCTTCCATAGGTCACACAATTTCAGCATCATTTTCCCAGTCTGGAGAAACCAGAGACCCCCATTATGAACAAAGTCCTTTTTGGTTATGGCTTTCAGCAGCAGCAATAGTTGGAGGTGGTAGGAGTAGTTCAGGGTAGAGATTCAGTGGATATGCTTCTGAACTAAAGCTAGCTCAGAACATGAGCTGCTATTTGCCAGTAAGGTGCCTGCATCTCCACTCAGCTCTGCTCCTTGAGTTTCAGAAGTTTGTAGTACTTAACCGCATGTGTGTCTCACATCCATTTTACTTTACAGGCTGTGACTGTTTATGAATGTTTGTCTGAGTGGGGCCAGATTCTCTGTGCAATCTGCCCCAACCCCAAGCTGGTCATCACGGGTGGAACAAGCACAGTTGTGTGTGTGTGGGAGATGGGCACCTCCAAAGAAAAGGCCAAGACCCTCACCCTCAAACAGGTAAGAGAGAACATAGAAAATGCCAAGAGGGACATAGTCCATCTCCTGTGCCTACACCCTTTAGAAAGTAAAAAGCTTCCATAATTCTGAGGTACTTCAGATATAATGGACAAAACCAAAGTTACGTTCTGTTGCTAGAAATACTTTTTCGAAAAATAAAGGAAATCAGAATAAGGTGTTTCTAACAATGATCTAAGCCGGTCCCTTTGTTAAAATCTGAAGATAGTTGTCTTTAGGTAACATATATTTCAGTGTATTTAAGTAATATAAATGCAAAAGTCCAAATTGAATTTTTGCAAACTGAATTATGTTTGCTATTGACTCATTAATTTCCTTCCAGGGTGATTTCCATTTATCTGCCACTAAATTCTTTATTCTTTGTTTTTCTCTTTTCTCATTTGTCATATACTTAAGGATATGCCAAACTCATGAATATATTCAATAGAGCCCTCGATGATTTAATTAACAAGTATTTCTGATTGCCTGTTACATACATGATTCTATTATTAATTTTTACTTAAAGCAAGAGTCCTTTTATAATTAAGCCATTTCGTAATATTTTATTTGGGAGAGAACTTTTTTTAAATAAGGAGCATATATCTAAGTATTTTTAATGATACAAATTTGAAAAATAATGTAACAATACCACTTGTCATTTCTTGAGCACCTCTATTTCAGGGGACTGTGTTGAGTATTCTACAAATACAAAACTCTAGCCCACACAATTCTACAAGGTAGTTATTAGCCCCATCTTACCCCTGAAAAAGACACAGGTTAGAGTAGTCAAGACACAAGTCTGAAGTCACATGTACCAGTAAAGCTATAATTTAAGTTCTGTCTGACTTCAAAGCTATTTTAAAAGCCAAACTCAAACAGTTGTGTCATAAATACCTATAGAAAAAAATTGAACCCCTGTTCAGTATAAAACTGAATCATCTGTATAGGCCAGAAACTTCACAGAGTTGCTGGGTCCTAAGGCAAGCCATATAAAGAGGGAGAAAGTCTTGAAATGAACAGATTACAAGGTTAATAGTACATTTTGCTGATCCAAATTATACTGCTTAAAAATATTTTCCATTTAGAAAATGCACTTTGAAAGTAATGTGCCAGTAAAAAGGACTTCCTACTTAAAATGGTTTCCTGGAGTTTGCTAAGCATGCAATAAAGATGTCTATATGACCAAAATTTTAAGTCACCTCATTTTTTTATATTATGCACACACACACACACACACACACACACATATTTCATGTGTATACACAGATAGTTTTCTCTCTCGAAAGTATTAAAAAATTGATCAACCTTCAATCTCTAAAAAATACCTACTATACATGATAGAAAAATCTCTCCTCCAAGTTTGCACTGATTTACACCCAAGGCTCTCCCCAAATGTACAATAGAAGGCGACTTCTTACATCCTAGTGTGGAAGGCAACAGATGAAGCCAACTCATTATTAAGTGGATATATTTTTCTGCCGGGACAGATGGCCCATTCTAAGTACTTAGGAACTACTAACAGTAATCTAAATCTTTTTCTTCAGAATATTTACTTATTTTCACACATTGCCATTTCCCTGGGTCCTGTTTCTCTTCATATTCCAGCAAAAGAGGGAAGTTTAAAGAAAGAATTCCTCTCAGGCACAGATACTCAGATATCTCCCATTGGCAGCAGGACTTCGGCATGTTGATGCCTCAGGACTACATTCTCCCTTTGTCTATTGTAGACCACATGCTATAACCATGTGGTTCTCACAGTTTATGCATTTTTTTAAAAAATTCATTCAATTGTAATTCCTTAGAATGATCTGAACAGGAGTTTGTGGCATAAAAGAATAGATACAGAGTTGAAATTCTGTATTTTTGGTGCCCATAATCAATACATCTCTACATAAAAATAGTATAAAGAAACCCAAGCTGGGTTGTGGTTGTCATTCCCTCTTCCTTCTAAGATCCTGGCCCACCTCCACGAAAGAAGTAATGCGAAAGCAGAGAGAAGAGCCTCCAGAATGCTCCAGACTTCTCTCTACCCCCATGGACTGAGGCAAGGGCAGTCAGCAGGAGGAGAAAGGAGGTCTGCCTTCCAGACTCTCCAGACACTACTGCTCGAGTCACCTGCTACCCAGCATGCATGCCACTGCTTCCTGATGCATCCAGGAGCTTCTGGAGTCGCCGTGGAACCCTGCCACTGAGATCAACCTGATTTTGTTTGTTTGTTCTCATTTGTAGGCCTTACTGGGCCACACTGATACCGTCACCTGCGCCACAGCATCATTAGCCTATCACATAATTGTCAGTGGGTCCCGGGATCGAACCTGTATCATTTGGGATTTGAACAAACTGTCATTTCTAACCCAGCTTCGCGGGCATCGAGCTCCAGTTTCTGCTCTTTGTATCAATGAATTAACAGTAAGTAGTAAATTGCCCACTTCACTTACGTTTAGGTAAACAAGTAGTCTTGGCCAAAATACATTAACAATGGTGGGGCTCGGGGGAACGTGTCTGTAGTTGCAGCTACTCAGGAGGCTAAGGTGGGAGGATGACCTGAGCCCAGGACTTCTGGGCTGTAGGCACTATAGCCGTCAGATGTCTGCACTAAGGTCAGCATTGATATGACGACCTCCTGAAAGCCAGAGACCAGCAGGTTGCCTAAGGAGGGGTGAACCAGCCCAGGTTGGAGATGGAGCAGATCAGAATTCCCATGCTGATCAGTAGTGGGCTGTGCCTGTGATAGCTGTTGTACTCCGGCCTGGGAAACACAACAAAACACTGTCTCTTAAAAAAATAATAAATTTTTCTTCTAAAAAATGACTCGTTTTTGAAGTTATAGGCACTCATTTTATAAAAGTTACTACATTTTCTTTGACTTAGTGTTGTTTGAAAAGCAAGTAGATGTTAAAGTTTGTAATCCAGAGAGCAGTTTTGTCTTAAAATCCATTCACTGCTGCATACATTAGAGAGAACAAGATTCGATTAAATAAAACAAAGCTTTCTAGAATTTTTTTTTAAAACAAGAAATTTGTAGGATTTGTTAAGAATGTTAGAAATTGGCCGGGCTTGGTGGCTCATGCCTATAATCCCAGCACTTTGGGAGGCCACTGCAGGTGGATCATTTGAGGTCAGGAGTTCCAGACCAGCCTAGCCACATAGTGAAACTCCGTCTCTACTAAAAATACAAAAATTAGCCGGGCCAGTGATGGGTGCCTTTAATCCTAGCTATTTGGGAGGATGAGGCAGGAGAATCGCTTGAACCTGGGATGTGGAGATGGCAGTGAGCCGAGATTGCTCCACTGCACTCCAGCCTGGACAATAGAAAAAGAAGAACATTAGAAATGTGTTGAAATTTTTAATAAAATATAGTCAGAGTATGGAAAGTAAAAAGGATGACATTTGGGTACCCAAACAAGAGAAAAATTCTTATATAGCTATTTTCAAAACAGATCCAAAAGTTATCAAAAGATGCTATCTCTTTTCATAAATAAATAGTTCATATACAAATAAATGAAAGAAGTCAAATAAAATAAATGCCCTTGTCTAGGAGCACTGTACACAAACCAAGCCCACCTGAAGCAGACAAGAGGAGATTCATTGCTAAGATGGTCTTGAAGCAGGGGAAGCTTGAGGGCAGGTTTACAGAGACTGAGGCCCCACAAGCTTATCGCATTAGTAAGTAGATGATGTATGTCAGCATGTAGGTGATGCCCCATATACAAATCAGTCTTTGGGAGTCGGCAGGAACCCACCCAAGCCTCATCGCTTCTTAGCTGTACATATCCATTGCCATCTTACCTTCACCCCTACCGCAGGGCCATCCTTCATGCACAGAACAGTTCTAGCCATGTCATTGAGTGACGTTCACACTGTCACCTACACAGACAGCTTTCCTCATCAAGGATGCTGCATCTTTGATTTCTACCAGTAGTTACTCAGTGTTAACACTTTTAGTCAACTATCTTGTAGTCATCTTATTTAAAAAGGAAAAAGAAAGAAATTCATTTGGCCGGGCGCGGTGGCTCAAGCCTGTAATCCCAGCACTTTGGGAGGCCGAGGCGGGCGGATCACGAGGTCAGGAGATCGAGACCATCCTGGCTAACATGGTGAAACCCCGTCTCTACTAAAAAAAAATACAAAAAAACTAGCCGGGCGAGGTGGCGGGCGCCTGTAGTCCCAGCTACTCGGGAGGCTGAGACAGGAGAATGGCGTGAACCCGGGAGGCGGAGCTTGCAGTGAGCCGAGATCCTGCCACTGCACTCCAGCCCGGGCGGCAGAGCGAGACTCAGTCTCAAAAAAAAAACAAAAACAAAAAAAAAAGAAATTCATTTATAGTTGTCAGTCATTTAGAGTGTCTGATTAATAATGGCAGGTGTACTCAGGTTGAGAATGAGTAGGGGACATGCAAGGGTAGAAGTGCCAAATTTGTTTGTGTCTGAAAGCTTTAAGAGGTTTTCAGAACAACACCTTGGGTTGGTCCTGCAAACATTTGAACCTAAAGAGCTTTACAAAAATGTGGGTGCTGTAGAACCACTCTGATGCAGCAGTGTTGAATCAGATGCTTAATCCATTATTTGGAGCACTTTGTTTTGGGGTTGTTCTTAACCTAAATACTGATAATTTTATTATAGCCAGTTGTTTGAGCCAGTGTACACTACTGGATTGCAATATTTGCTGCAAATACTACAAAAGCAGTCTTTTCTTTTTAAGATGCTCTTGTAATATCTTAATAACTCATGAAAAGATTTCTATTTCTGTTGTGTTTCTCCAACCAATATCAAGTCTGCTTTATTTCAGTTTACATTTTAGGCCAACGCCTCTTTGCCTTTAATTCTTCTTATGTCTCTGCCTTCATAACAACAGGATTTACTCTAATAAACTCTAATTAAGTCCCCAGAGTAACTGAAGAAGGTCTTGCCCAGTGCAGAATGGAGCAATTGTCTCTTGCAGAGACTGAAGCCACTAATTAAAACTCAACTGCTGACACTCATAGTCAGAGATGGTTCAGTAACTGAAATAGAAGCAGACACAACAGTGCTTTGCTAAGTATTGTTTCAGTTTGGGTTTTGGTTTATTTCTTGCCATTTTGGTAGAAGAAGAGCTGGGGGATGGGAGGAATAAGGAGGAGCAGTAGCAAGACCAGCACAGACAGTGCAGCACAGACTGGATGGAACAGGCCTAGTCCTCTTCCTCACCCTACCCCAGCCTCCTCCACCTTACCTTCTTATGTGTTGATGCTGCTTTGCAGCTTCTAGTTCTCCTCTGTTTTTGCTGACCATCTTCAGACTTATGTAGGTTCTTATGTATCTCCTGAGGGTACTGAACTTTACCAGGTCTTTTCTAAAGCTAATGCCTAGCATCGTGATATCCAGACTGTCTTAGGAATGAGAGAGGCAGCACGGTATGGTATATAAGTTTTGGGGCTATAGAAAGCTGGCTTCAAATCTCTGATGATAAATAAGTTACTTAAGTTCTTTGCCCCTCACTTTCATCCTTTAAAGCAAGGCTAATGATAGTCTCACAAGGTTTCTGTGTTAACCAGAACATCTGAAGTCTCCACCCCAGTGACTGGCATACAGGAGATGCTTCAGAAAGCATCCTCCTTTCTTTAACTATAGTGGGTTGTGTTCTCACCAGGTTAGGTAGAGCCCAGCCTGGTAGAATTTGAGAAAATAGGTTGTTCTTTTCTGTCTTTGGAACTCATGAAAACATAAGTTATCAGCTCAGGGATCTTGGTTTTTACTAAGTTTGCCAAGAAGTGACCCATGTACCACTCCTTTTCTCCCCCCACATTCCCCCACCCCTATTTTGAATACAGATTTTAAAATAGGATATTACAGCATTACCAAGATTATGCCTTTTGATTTATTGAAGAAACACAACTATATCTGAACTGAAATATGCCTCTTCTACCCTGTGGTTTTAGTGGTTGGATTCATTTTGTAAAAGTGGAGGTGGATTCCTGCCTCTAGATGAAAGGCGTAATAGATTTTGTTAACAATGGGAGGAAGAAGAGTAGTTCATCATCTCCTCAGATGACAGGGAGCTTTCTTGTGTCGCCAGACCTTGCTCAGCAGTGTGCCAGGGACGTGAACCTACCCTTTGTCTCCATCTGTGGTCCCTTTGGCCACTGCATCCACTCAACTGTGAATTCTTAAGCCTTTGTTCAGGGTATTTTTTTTAAGTCAGCAAGCACTGAATTTCAGATTACCTAAGAAATTAGCCGCTAGTCTTGGGACTGAAAAGCTTTCTGAGAACTAGGCCAGGGATTCAGTTTGCTTCAGAAACCAGAAGGTAATTGGAAGGGAGCAAAGAGAATGACATTTTTCTCTCTCTTCTCAGGGGGACATTGTGTCCTGCGCTGGCACATACATCCATGTGTGGAGCATCAATGGGAACCCTATCGTGAGTGTCAACACATTCACAGGTAGGAGCCAGCAGATCATCTGCTGCTGCGTGTCAGAGATGAACGAATGGGACACACAGAACGTCATAGTGACAGGACACTCAGATGGAGTGGTTCGGGTAAGTGAGCTGAGAGAAAAACTCATTAGGATATTTGTCGTCCCTGTTTACCTGAAACCTGTAGCTAACTACAGGTTAAGAACACCTGAACAGGTTGTAATGTTTAGTGAACTCTTGCTCCAGTTCAGACAAGCCTTGGCCTCTGCATTATCAGACATGAGGAACACCAGTGTCTTGGCCTCTTTTCTTCCTATTAAGTAGATCTGGTAGTGCTACTGGCCATTTGACAGCTTGACACAATTAGGTCACTTAAACATGATTCCCATGTCACACTGGGATTGCTCAAAATGCAAACTGCAGAAGTACTGGGTTTTCAGCCTGTCAAATGGCTTCGTAGAGAAAACATAGTGAGCAGGGATAAGTTTCTTCCCTACAAAGAATCACAGTACTGGAAAATACTTCCAGCGTCCCCAGCTACGATCCCAGATGACTGCACCTGAAGCCTAGATGTACTTTATCCTTTTCTCAGGTTGCTATGTGCTTGGCCTCTACAGAAAATAGAGGCAATGGAGTATTCACTTTTGTAGTCTGTTGCAGTATTTGAGTGGTTCTGTGTCAGGAGATGTTTCTTTGTGCTTGTTTTTCTTTAATTGTGCTCTTTGTAAAAGCAGAGAGCAGCTGATTACCACCCTCTTTAGTCAGAGTCACATGTGGAGAGACAGTGAGGCCATCAGGCCACTCCACTACCACACCCTGTACCTCACACAATACACATCTACACACACACAAAAACTCACATACACACACACCCTGGAGTCCGCTTCCTCGACAGTGATGTTTCACATGCTTAATCTGTGAAGCAGCATAAAATAGCTCCCTAGCTGGGCACCTGGGGATTCTGTTTACTGTGTGCCTTCTTGGGGATCTATAATGTATATTAGCATATGCAAGACTCTGAGAGGTTTTTGTAGGAAACAAAAAAGTTTACTTAGTTGAACTATGTTTTTGTTTTGTTTTTGAGACAGAGTGAGTTGCTCTGTCGCCCAGGCTGGAGTGTAGTGCAGTCTCAGCTTACTGAAACCGCTGCCTCCCGGGTTCAAGCAATTCTCCTGCCTCAGCCTCCCAAGTAGCTGGAATTGCAATCATGGACTGCTATGCCCGGCTAATTTTTGTACTTCTGGTAGAGACAGGGTTTCACCATGCTGACCTGGCTGGTCTCAAACGCCTGACCTCAAATCATCCGCCCACCTTGGCTTCCCACAATGCTGGGATTATAGGCATGAGACCCTGCGCCTGGCCTGAACCATGTTTTTAAACTGATATGACTGTAATCTTTTCCCTCTACTTTGAAACAGCCATTGTGTGTAGGCAGTCCCGTGCCACATCTTCCAAGATACGGGAAATCTAACTGTATAACATGATGGAAATTAAGCTATCTGTTAACCCTGAGAGTCTATCTTCACTGAGTAATGTAAATTGGTTCCTTAATCTGTTTTGGAACGTTTTAACTTTTGTACTTATTTTAATTTAGTTTTGGAGGATGGAATTTTTGCAAGTTCCTGAAACACCAGCTCCTGAGCCTGCTGAACACCTAGAAATGCAGGAAGACTGTCCAGAAGCACAAATAGGTATTTAATACTTTCTAAAAATGACTCAGTCGTTTTCACATTTCTTTTCCATCACTGTGGATAAACTTATACCAAACAACATAAAGAGGAGCCCAAGGTTGGGCACTGCTTGGAGAAGCGTGGTTGCTGCCTGTTGTGTGATTCCTTTGAGCAGACATGCCAGGTTTTCTCTACTTCACTGGGCAACATTCGGTGTGGTGGTGTCTTGCGGTTAACTTCCACATTCCATACTAAATATAGCACTTAATTCCTGGAGTACCAAAGGCTTGGGCTTTCACTTCTGAAAACACAACAGACCTAGAGGGCATGCTGTTGTATAAGTCAGAAAAGCTCTGCTGCACCCCAGCCCCACATTTGTTCTGCCCACCATGGGGCTGGCTCAGTGTGCATCACAGATAAAATCGTGTTTGTAAACAATTAACAGAGGCAGACCAGAGTCCACCGTCAGACTTGCTTACATTAGGGCATTAATTCACACTGAAGCCTGGTTACCTGTAGTACATTATTTGTAAAGCAATTTACAATTTTCCAGTGAAATATAGAGAGAATTGATTTCTACCCAGAATAACTGAAAGCAATGCCATAATGCCAGGGTGAGATCTGCTTTGCATTGCAGTCTCTGAAGAAGCCACCCCCTTTGATGTAGAGCAGTGGGTACAAGGAACTTCCTGGAAAGGAACAAGGTTTTAAGTTTGACCTTCAGATTGTTTCTTCATGATTGGCTTTTGTACACTGAGAATTCATTGTGACTTTGATGATATCAGAGAGTTAATAAAGGAAACTTAGTTGAAGGACACAAGTCACTTCTCTATATAAGCTGAAAGTAGCTTTTACTTTCCATGCCAGAGAAGAAAAAAGATACCTTGGGCAGGACATTTTAATGCTGGTGTTATATTAGTACATGTAAATTTCTAATTACAGCCCCACCGAAAAGGTCATTTGGGTGTTTGGAGACATAAGAATTCAGTTTAATTCAGTAAGTGTTCGGGGGTTACCTGTTATACGTCAGATAGTGAATTAAGGGAACCAGTGAGAAGTGGGTCATTTTCCTTTCCCTTAAAAAGCTTTTAAGTAAATAACAGTGGAAGATGATGTGCATGAGTGAGATAGAAGGGGTCAAATTCAGGGTGGAAAGATATTTGTATGTCTTTATTGTGGGCAGTCTGGCAGAAGTGGCAGAGAGGGAGAGCAGCCCACAGAAGAACTGGACAATGTGGAAGTGGTGAGATTTGTGGGCACTTGCTGGGGCGAAATGTAAACAAGCTAGAGGTTCACTGGAAATTAAAGCCGCTTCCAAAGCTGCTTGTTTGCGGACCTCAGAGCTCGTGATCATAAGCGGTTGGGGTGAAAACTTCATTCACATTAGTCCAGTAGACCCCTACTGAGTAGGAAGCAGACAAAGTATTTGTCTTGCTAAGAAAATAACTGTGGTGGGCCCAGTATCCTCAGGAGTTGGTTCTAAGACCTCCCTTGGATACCAAAATCTGAGAATGCTCAAGTCCCTGATATAAAATGGTGTAAGTAGTATTTGTATAAAACCTACTAACACCCTCCTGAATACCTTAAATCATCTCCAGATTACTTGCAATACAATGTAAATGCTGTGTAAATAGTTGTGATATTGTATTGTTTAGGGACTAATGACAAGGAAAAAAAGATTCTGCACATGTTCAGTAACAGACACAGTTTATTTTCCCCAATACTTTCCATCTGAGGTTAATTGAATCCATGGATGTAGAACCCACAGAAATGGAGGGCCAGGTGTACTTGTTTCTTATATATTTTCCCTCCAGTAGACTTTATTGCAACAGAGTAGAGAGTTGATGTGAAGAAATGCAAAATAACAGTGAAAAGAGGAAGAAGAACTAAATTCCAAAGTAAGGCTTTCATCAATAATTCACTAATCTTTAGCCAAGTGTTGTGGCATGCACCTGTGGTCCCAGCTACTCAGAAGGCTGAGGCGGGCAGATTCCCTGGGCTCAGGAGGTTGAGGCTACAGTGAGCTATGATTGGTCCACTGCACTCCAGCTTGGGTGACAGAGCAAGATACATGTCTGTAAAAATAAGTACATAAATAAAAATTAAAAATAAGATAATTCACTAACCTTTCAGCCATTAACCACTGTCTGCAATGGTCCTTCTCTCTACCATCTTGTAGAAAGAATATCCAAAAGTAGCCGGGCGCGGTGGCTCACACCTGTAATCCCAGCACTTTCGGAGGCCGGGGCGGGTGTATCATGAGGTCAGGAGTTCAAGACCAGCCTGGCCAACATAGTGAAACCCTGTCTCTACTAAAAATACAAAAATTAGCCAGGTGTGGTGGCGGGTACCTGTAGTCCCAGTTACTTGTGAGGCTGAGGCAGGAGAATTGCTTGAACCCAGGAGGCAGAGGTTGCAGTGAGCCGAGATCATGCCACTGCACTCTAGCCTGGGCAACACAGCAAGATTCTTTCTCCAAAAATAAATAAATAAATATTTATATATATATATATATATACACACACACACACACACACATATATATATATAGAATATCCAAAAGTAATCTTTTAGAATGACAATTTCAAGAACTTGGGAGGCACAGAACTGTTAAAGGAGTCCAGAAAAGGGGGAGAATACTTTGAGCTGAAGGAATTAGGTGATTTAGAGACAGGAATGTTTAAGCTGTGCCTTGAAAGCTAGGTGACGTCGGAACACACAGATTGAGAAGCTGGGTCTAGGCGGCACCAGCAGCATGTGAGGAAGCTCACCCTTGGAGGAGCAGGTCTGCAGGGAGAGAGCTGGAGTGACACCGTCTAGCTGCAGCATGGCAGGGAGTGTGCGGCAAAGGCATGTTCTGGCCAGATTGTGGGAGACTGAATTCCAAGTTAAGGATTTTGGCCAAAGTTTTTAATAAACTCTTTCAGAAATTCTGCTTTTTTATTTCTTTGCTGTGTACTCTAGCCAAAAATCGTGGCACTTACTTTCTTTTTTGTTACACTTAGCTTAAAATATTATGTCTATAAAGGCTTATAACTGGGAGAAAAAAATGCTAGTAGAACAAAGCTGGGTGTACCTTTGGTGGTTCTGTATGTTCCAATTATCTCAATGCTTCACCCAGGGCAGGAAGGCCAAGACGAGGACAGCAGTGATTCAGAAGCAGATGAGCAGAGCGTAAGCCAGGATCCTAAGGACACTCCAAGCCAACCCAGCAGCACCAGCCACAGACCCCGAACAGCCTCCTGCCGCGCAGCAGCTGCCTGGTGTACTGACAGTGGCTCTGATGACTCCAGACGCTGGTCGGACCAGCTCAGTCTAGATGAGAAAGATGGCTTCATATTTGTGAACTATTCAGAGGGCCAGACCAGAGCCCATCTGCAGGGCCCCCTTAGCCACCCCCACCCCAATCCCATCGAGGTGCGGAATTACAGCAGATTGAAACCTGGTAACTTGAAGTCTGGTATCTATTTCTCACTCCTTATATGTTTTGTGAGGGTTGGTGGATTGAGGCAGTGGGGTCTAGCTCTCCCTGGGCGCCACCCTGGATGTGCCCTGTGACCTGGGCCACTCACACAAAAGGCCTCTTTACACAGAAGGCCTCTTCAGTTTCTTCTAGTGTAAAGTGGACTTAAAAATTCTATCCTACAAGGGTGTTTGCAATATGCTGGGCATCTTCTAAAGAAAAATACCTCAAACAAAAACTGCATTTATTCACAACTCATTAAATCACGCAAGCTAATTTAAAATGAATAAATAAAACTGCATTCACAGGTAACTTTGCCCAGAATAGAGTTAGAAGCAAGGTCCTCAGTTGGAGAAATTGGATGCATCTGCTTGCACTGGAAATTTCCGCTTCTCATTAGTTTGTCTCCTTCAGTGAGATATTTCTTCAGCCTGACCCATGTTAATATCAAGCTAGATAGCTTTACTTTCAACCAAGGCGGCAACTGCTGAGAACTGGAAAAGCTGCTGTAGCTGTATGTTGAGGTACCCTAAGTTTAAGGCCACCGTCGTAGAGTATTTCTCCCCAGTACTAGCTTCCCTCAGTTGAGTATGTTGTGTCCTCCACTTCTCCACTCCAGGGTACCGATGGGAACGGCAGCTGGTGTTCAGGAGTAAGCTGACTATGCACACAGCCTTTGATCGGAAGGACAATGCACACCCAGCTGAGGTCACTGCCTTGGGCATCTCCAAGTAAGTGTCAGGCTTTTTCCAGCTCCGCTTCCCATCTGAGTCATTTGGTTAGCCAAGGGCCATATACTCCAGCCTTGTCTTTGGGGAAAACAGATTTTATTTGTATTATCATACATAGCTCAAAGAGATAAATTTGAAGAAGAACCCTGTCAGTGTGTAGATATTTTTCTTTTCTTTTTCTTCTTCTTTTTTTTTTTTTTTTTTTTTTTTTTGAGACAGGGTCTTGCTCTGTTGCTTAGGCTAGAGTGCAGGGGCACAATCACAGCTCACTGCAGCCTCAACCTCCCAGGCTCGAGCAGTCCTCCCACCTCTGCCCCTCAAATAACTGGGACTATAGGCGCGTACCATCATACCTGGCTAATTTTTGTATTTTTTGTAGGATGGGATTTCACCGTGTTGCCCAGGCTAGTCTCAAATTCCTGGGCTCAAGTGATCTGCCCACCTCGGCCTCCCAAAGTGCTGGGATTACAGGTGTGAGCCACCGTGCCCATACACTGGATTTTAATTCTGAATTTTTAAAAAAAGTGAAAAACTGCTTTTTCTGTTCTTCAAAGATATAGCAAGGGTGATCCAAAGAAAATTGAAATGGAAGTGTAAATTTGGGCTCAATTCAGTTTTTGTCTGTTTACACATACATCCCTGAGTGAATCAAGGAGTCTCTCCGGGACCCTTACCAGCCCTGACCCCAAAACACACATCCACCAAAAACCAGAGAGCCTCAAGAAGGAGATCACAGACAACAGAAGCCTTCTATACAATGACCTCCTCTGTCATGTCTCCTGCAGGGATCACAGTAGGATCCTCGTTGGTGACAGTCGAGGCCGAGTTTTCAGCTGGTCTGTGAGTGACCAGCCAGGCCGTTCTGCTGCTGATCACTGGGTGAAGGATGAAGGCGGTGACAGCTGCTCGGGCTGCTCGGTGAGGTTTTCACTCACAGAAAGACGACACCATTGCAGGAACTGTGGTCAGCTCTTCTGCCAGAAGTAAGATAAGATATCTGCTTTTTGAATTTACATTGAGTAAGCTCTAAGGATGTTAATTATGTCCTACACACAGGTTCTGATTGCCCTGGCATCCCCACTACAGTATGCCTTGTTAGTATGAACCAGTCTTCACTTTTTCTGTTCTTCTTTATTGCTACAATTAGGAAATTTTTCTATCATACAAGTCACAAACACCTTGTCATCCATGACACAGAATGCACATATGCTAGTATTTCATCATATTTAATTTGGAGACCTGTATGTGAAATGTAAGATCACGAAGATAATCTTATTTATTTTCTTTTAAAGGTTTCAAAGTTTTATTTTTCACATTTAGATCTTTAATTCATTTGTAATTCATTTTGGGGTATGACATGAGGCAAGGATCTGTTTTTCCCCCATATGAAAGGTCGGCGGTCCCATGGCTGTGGATTTGGTTGATAACTCTGTCCTACACCCGGGTCCCAGATACATATCCACAGTCATTACTTTTCTGCCAGACCACAGGAAGGATTCCATGGACAGTATACTCTAAGGCTTGTATTGCCTTACTCCAGAGATGCCTTCATAGAAAGCATATTATTCTTAACTTGTGTAATTATGAGGCAGTTTCTGAGGTTTTGTAAGCAGCATTGGCTTACTGTTGTGGGCATAGTCTTTGGGTTTACACTGACCAAATGCTCATTGTGCTGCTTTCTGTTGCCATAATGCCAGCAAGTTACCGAGCCTCTCTGAGCTTTGGTTTCTTCATCTGTAAATGTGGGTAAGAAGACCAGTCCTCTTAGAGCTACTGAGAGAATTAAATGAGATCACATGTATGAGTGTTTTAAGGCACCAAGTTCAGAGTCTGGCAAAACAGATGTTCCATAATTTGATTCCTTAAACCTTTTCTGCTGGGCAGTCTGGTTCAAGATGAGGGACCCAAAATGTTGCAGCCAGCCATTTCCTATGGGAATTTCTGTGGGGCTGGCAGAGGATTCTGTCTAGTGGCTCTGTGCTTTTAAAGGCCTTTTAAAGGCCTGTATTTTTAGTACAGACAGGGTTTTGCCATGTTGGCCAGGCTGGGCACGGTGGCTCACACCTGTAATGCCAGCACTTTGGGAGGCTGAGGTGGGCTAATCACCTGAGGTAAGGAGTTCGAGACCAGCCTGGCCAACATGGCAAAACCCTGTCTGTACTAAAAATACAGAAATTAGCCAGGTGTGGTGGTGTGTGCCTGTAATCCCAGCTACTCAAGAGGTTAAGTGAGAGAATCACATGAACTCAGGAGACAGAGGTTGCAGTGACCCGAGATCATGCCACTTCCCTCCATCCAGCTTGGGCAACAGAGCAAGACTCCATCTCAAAAAAATAAATAATACATTTTAAAACCCATAATGGGTTTTATAGAGCAGGCCTTTCAAAGCACAGAGCCATATAGTCTTTCTTTCTTTCTTTCTTTCTTTCTTTCTTTTTTTCTTTTTTTTTTTTTTTTTTTTTTTTTTTTTTTTTTTTTTTTTTTTTTTGAGACGGAATCTCACTGTGTCACCCAGGCTGAAGTGCAGTGGCGCGATCTTGGCTCACTGCAACCTCTGCCTCCTGGGTTCAAGCGATTCTCCTACCTCAGCTTCCTGAGTAGCTGGGACTAAGGCATGCACCACCTGCCCGGCTAATTTTTGTATTTTTAGTAGAGACAGGGTTTCACCATATTGGCCAGACTGGTCTCGAACTCCTGACCTCATGGTCTGCCCACCTCAGCCTCCCAAAGTGCTGGGATTACAGTCATGAGCCTCTGCACCCGGCCCATATCTATATATATCTAGATATAGATATAGATATAGATATAGATATAGATATAGATATAGATATAGATATAGATTTCTTGAGATGGGGTCTTCCTCTATCACCCAGGCTGGAGTGCAGTGGCATGATCACAGCTCACTGCAGCTTTGATCTCCCAGGCTCAAGCAGTCCTCCCACCTCAGCCTTCCAAGTAGCTAAGACTATAGGCAAGAGCCACCACACCTGGCTAATTTTTGTATTTTTTGTAGAGACAGAGTCTCACTATGTTCCCCAGGCTGATCTCAAAGCTGCGGGCTCAAGCAGTACCCCCAGCTCAGCCTCCCAAAGTTCTGGGATTATAGTTTTCAACCTCCACACCCATCATATTAATCTAGTGATTTGTGCTAGCACTTCCGTATGTCTGCTGGCACACATCTGTTCTTTGTCATGTTTAATTTTCAAAATATTGTTTAATTATAGGTAATTCTTTAAATTATCCATTGCTATTAAATGTTAGATGGAAGCTTTATTGGAAACTGACCAAAGAGTGATAAGTTCCGATGAAGCAGGCACAGAAGGAAGTGCTGTCCAGAACACACAGCCTGTGGTCTCTATGGCTAAGAGCTGTTGACACTCCTCAGGGTTCTCAGAGGTCCAGTGACAGTCCTTTAAAGCCATAAGCTTATAGTACTTAATTTACTCTCTAGACACTTTTACTGGTAGATTAATGGACTAAACATAAATCTCCATTTCAGGGACAGGTACAGTGGCTCACATCTGTAGTCTCAGCACTTTGGGAGGTCAAGGCAGGAATATCACTTGAGGCCAGGAATTTGAGGACAGCCTGGACAATGTACTGAGACCCCATCTCTTAAAAAAAAAAAAATTTTTTTTTTCATTTCCATTTTAATCTTGTGAAAATCCAAGCCTAAAGTGATTTAATACCACATCCTGAGTCACACCCAGCTTTATTCCAGGAATAGGAACTCTGAATACTTCTTAAAGAATTTGAACATCTCTTAAGAGTAGTCTGCTTCAAACAGTTCCAGCAAGATAAGTAGGAAATGAGGGTGTTGGGACTGGAAAAGGAAAGCCAGTCTGTTTAAGAAATGATTGAAGAGTGGATCAATCAAAATGTTTAAAAGCATAATGGAACTTGATAGTGATCAAACTCATATTTCTCTTGGAAATTAGAAGACTCACTAATGAGTTATTAGTAATTCTCTTGGAAGTAGATATTCATTAGTGAGTCTTCTAATTTCCACAGTTTTTCTAATTTCCAGGAGAAATATGTCAAGCTCCAAGTAAAGACACTGACATACTGTATTCCCAAGCTTATAGGCCATGAGAATTAGTCTGCACAGGTAGAATGGCCTCACATCGATGTTCAGACACCTTGGCCTCATTGTGTAGGAAAATCTTAACTCTGTTTTTTTGTTTTCATTTTTTTTAATTCTCATCAGTCAAAGAAATAGCTTCCCTGGTTTAATACTGCATTTCTTCATAGACTGAAACAAATAATACAGCTTTCCTTTTAGTCCTTGTTCAGCCACACAACACAAACCAGTATGGCCTTTGGCATTTTACTGCAAGCTTTCCATTCGATTATTAATATTCCGGAGCCCATGATCAAGCATGGAGGAGACCAATAATTAATTGACTTTTCCTTTCCTTTAGGTGCAGTCGATTTCAATCTGAAATCAAACGCTTGAAAATCTCATCCCCGGTGCGTGTTTGTCAGAACTGTTATTATAACTTACAGCATGAGAGAGGTTCAGAAGATGGGCCTCGAAATTGTTGAAGATTCAACAAGCTGAGTGGAGACCACGGTCTGTAGACCCCTTCCCGATTCTCCTGTCCCAGCTTGGAAGGCATTGAAAACAGTCTCCGTTTACACATCTCTTCATACCACGTGTTTGAAGTGTTAAAATTCAAAGGGATCATTGAATAAAACGGGTGTAGAGTACAGGAATGGGGCAGACGTGATTCAGGTGAACAGCACAAGAAGAATATGAGGTGGTTCCTAGAAGCAACACTTTCCATCTCCAATTCTCCCTGATGACAGTAGCTGTCTCCAAGAGAAATATCCTCACTTATTAACTCTCTTTTCTTGCATCTCATTTTTATAGAGCTACTCATCCTTATTTGGAAAAACCAACAACAAAAAAGGCTTTTAGAAAATGGTTGTAAATCTGACTTCTTTGCAAGTAACTGTATATTGTAAATAGGTATAAAAGGCCTTTTTTCTAAATAAGGACTTAACTGCCTGTAACATGAAACTTCAAACTAAACTACTAACTCAATGAACTACTTACGGTTTGTCTGACATCCCTCACTTACCAATTAATTATAAATATGTTTTTTTAAATCCCCAAAGACATTATCTGTGGTCTTTTTTTCCTTTCAAGCTCAGCCTGTGTGCCTGATGTCATTTCTTTCAAGTTGCCCACAGTATCTCCACTTAAACTAGGCTAGTAACCAAAATAATGTCGACCTTCTTTAGGAAACAGCGTGGGAGAATAGGAGTCCAGCTGTAAGATAAACTGGAAATATTTGGGTGTCTTGTACCTGGCTATGCACCACCTCAGTGTTGTTCCTACATAAACAAGGCCCCTTTTAAACTTGTACGTGGACTGCTGTTTGGTCAAAGAATACATTGTTAGCATTGCAGAAAGGTGGTCAGATGACCAATGCAGTGCAGGAAACAGCCCTGTCTCAACTAATGGAAATATATTTGCATGTAACCCAAAATTAGCTTATCTTGCATAGAACATAATAAGTATGTGTCTTTCGTGACACGGATGTTCTACTATAGCTTATTTTCAAAAAAGGGGTAAAAAAAGGAAAGAAAAAAGTGTACAGAATTAACATATAAACTTTGTTGTAAAACTGAATCATGTCAGAACTGCTTAAAATTAACCTTTACCATTTAATGTCATCTACCTGAAAACAGTGAGATTTATACTGTATCAATGTCTATTTTTTTGTTTTTGCTATGAATATAATTACAGTATTTTAATATTTAGTTATTTAATTTGTTCTACTAGTTGGATACAGAACACACAAATCCAGGGGGATTAAAGCTGGAAGGGGCTAAGAGATTAGTTTACAGAGAAAAGGCTTGGTGGTGGGATTTTTTTTAAATGTGTGTTATGTACATATATATATAAATATTAAAAAATGAAACAGTTAATCTAGATTTTAACATTTTCAGAAACTTAGTGATAATATTATGAACAATTCTAAAAGCCCTGTGATTTGAAAAATGTAGAATCATTAATGGCCCAAGATAGGCCTTCACACCCTCACAGGTGCGAAAGGAAAGGCCTTCACATCCTCGCAGAGGTGTCATGCAAAGGACAGCGGCTTTGGCTTTTCCAACTTTCCGTCTTTAGGCCCTGGTGAGAGGCACACTTATGCACTAAAATGCACATATATGCACATGCATTCAAAAATAGGCATTTGGTACAATGGTGATCTTGTACCTGATGGGCTGAAACCAGCTTAAGAACAAATTTGTTCTTCCTGATACGATAACTAGGTCTCCAAGAGAAAATATAAAGGCTGCTTTAGTGCCTTACGCTTACTAAATTTAAATCTTTATTTACCTGGGTTTGAGCCTACAGACTATTTATGATTACATATCAAAATTGATTAAAACACTTCCATTTCTAAAAGTTCAAATATACTTGTTAATAAAAGGATTATCGGCATTAATACTTTAACTTAAAGAAAAGTTGTGTTCTGTTTTCCTTTCTGTGTCTTACTCCCCCCACACTGTCCCTCCCCCATCACCATCTTCAATTCTAATAAATAATGCTGATGTTCAACAGTTGCAGAAATTGTGCTATCACGTAACTGTGGGCCTTGCCCCTGTGTGGCCCTCTAGATGAGTTGTAGCAGTGTTATTCTACACTTTTTAAAAGAAGCGTCCTCCTTTTGTCCATGAATCATGTTTACCCCATACCCAGTGGCAGAGGTGTTCTTTAAAGACTTGAATATATGAACGTGTGTGTGTTGTTACTTAAAGGTTATTCCTCTTTGTAATAGGAAACTATATGAGATGAACACTTTTAAACTTTCCGACACAACTTTCATTACTAACTTTCTGACACGACTTCCATAACTAGAAGGTGGAAACCAAAACCCTCATGGTAGTATTTCCTCTGGCAGCTGGTGCTGTGGGCAACTGTTTTGTTCAATCGGGTTTCTTTTCTTTTTGCCTCTAATGCAGAAATCAACAGAATCACTCACACATACAAGTACACTCACATAAACTAATTATTTCTCTGGATATCGTTCTGTGTTCCATGTAAATTTATTTACCAACATCTATTGTCAACATGTACATCTACCTTAGTGTGGTCTGCATTCTTTCTCTGAGTACCTCACAGGGCTCCTGCCTGATCTTCGTAGTTTGTTCATTCATCCATCCACCTGTTCATTTGTTCATCCATGTATTCTAACATTTGTGTGTAGTGTGCAACTGTAATGTCATGCTTTTGAAGAAGAGAATAGCTGCCCATAGCAGCCATCCGTCTGGATAATAGCAAAACACTCTATAGATAAGTTATTTTGCACTTTCTTATGTATAAAGTTGGTAGAAACTTATTTTTGCTTTGTATCATTTAAATACATTTTGTTTTGGTAAATGAACTGTGTATAAAATATTTATGCCGTTAAAACTGTTTTTAGAAAGTATTTTTAATTTCAGCAAGTTTGGTTACTTGTTGCATGACTATTAACACAGCTGACTTTTTGTGTCAGTGCAATGTATATTTTTTGTCCTGTTATTAACTTGTAAGCCCTAGTAATGGCCAATTATTTGTACAGCAACAGAAGTAAATTGAAGATACTGGCTAAGACTGGATTGATTGTGGACTTTTATACTATATTGCAGAAACCAATATGTTTCTTGGTTATGTAAAAGACCTGAAGAATTACTATCTAGTGTGCAATCTGTGATATCTGAATGTTCATTGTATATTTGTCTCTGATGCAAAAAGGTAGAGTAACACAATTACAATACATGATTAAATGCAATAGTCCAGGTACTTAAGTAATTTTTTTTCATTTCAAATAAATACCCACTATTTACCACCAAAAGAAAGAAAAAGAAAAGTTGTTAAGTCAGTTATTCAGGGAAGGAAAAAAAAAACAGAGATCTAATAACTCCCTAAACTTTATGTAGTTCTTTTCTAGTTGTAAATACTTCAGAAGCACCTGCATAAGATTGCAGAAGTATTGGCTGTTAAGGTTCCAGTTCCAGTTCTAGTTTGACCCATCCTTAAAAATCAGGCTTTCTGCAGTCTGAGCTTCTCAATTGTGCTGGATTCCCAGGGCTAATGAGTGTATGTGGGTGGCAGTAAGGAGAAGCAAGCCCCTTCTGGGAGATGTGATCCTCAAATTTGACTGGACCTGTAGAAAAAGACAGGTCTGCATGGTTTTTGCTCTTTTTTCCTGAGCTTTATTCTCTAGCCAAAATATTGTGAAAAGTAAGTAACAGTGTGTGTATATATATGTGTGTGTGTGTGTGTGTGTGTGTCTGTCTCTTGCACCCATACTATAGTCACAAAAGGAATATTCCAGTGTCCCCCATCACCTGGAGCTACAGCAGCCGCTGTTAGCAGCTAGTCTTTCCAGTTCAGCCTTCAATCTGAGAGTGTTAGAACTCACAATCCATTGTCCTTGTTATCAGCTTGTTTGGTTTTAAAATAGCCTTTCCGTAAAGAAGAGTTTTTAAGTTTATTTAGGCTGTTTTGATGATTGTACTTTTTCTAAAGATGCTAAATTCATTTTAAGCTTGAATAGCAGAGCCCCAAATTTAAATATATTTTGCTTATTACAAATTTTACCTTAGTGCAACTCCACTTGAGTGGCAGAAGATGAAGGAATGTGAAGAACTAAAACAATACCAATTTCTTTAAAAATTTTTTTTACAAATGGTAAAAGAGAAAGCTTAGAGCAGTTCCCATATTATTAATGCTTTATTACTTACAGTTCTAGTGATGGGTTGCAGTCAAGGATGGGCACTGCAGAATTCTCAGATGCAGAAATTCAGAGTTTAAAAGAACAACCATGTAAATGATTTTCAGTGAGTCCCTTGTCAGCCATTTGCTTCTCATCTTCAACAAAATTTTCCCTACACACCTCACTTTTGACCATTTGATGGAATTGGCCCAGCACTTGGTTAGTTTTTTGCTTTATGAATATTCTCATTTCCTCCCACCTATTATAAAGCTCTTTTATTTTCTTTTACTTTTGCTAGAGACAGCATCAAGCCAAGCTACCACAATAGCATGGTGTTTTGGAGATCCCTGAATAGGAATTACCACTGAGGCTTCAGTTCTAACCAGCTTGGGAATGTAGAAAGCCTCTTGTTTTAGCGCTCGCTCTCTCCAAAGGGTTTTCCTTTATCAGTAGCTGCCTGTGAGGATGGGAATGGTCTAAGATGGTGCTTCTTTAAACTTTTTGGTCTGAGAATTCTTTGATCCTTAAAAATTTTCAAGGACCCCGAACAGCTTTTGCTTATTTGGTTTATATCTATCAGTAGTCATTGTATCAGAAATTAAAACTGAGATTTAAAATATATATGTCAACTCATTTAAAAATAACAATGATAAGAGCATGATGTATTAACATAAATTATATATTTCTATAAAAAGTCTTTTCTAGCCGAGTGCAGTGGCTCACACCTGTAATCCCAGCACTTTGGGAGGCCGAGGTGGGCGGATCACCTGAGGTCAGGAGTTCAAGACTAGCCTGGCCAACATGGCAAAACCCCGTCTCTACTACAAACATACAAAAATTAGCCAGGCGTGGTGGTGCGCGCCTGTAATCCCAGCTACCTGGGAGGCTGAGGCAGGAGAATGACTTGAACCCGGGAGGTGGAGGTTGCAGTGAGCTGAGATCTCACCACTGTACTCCAGCCTGGGTGACACAGTGAGACTCCGTCTCCAAAAAGAAAAAAAAAAAAAATCTTTTCCAAACCAAATTTTTTGCAAATCTCTTTAATGTCTGGCTCAATAGAAGACAGGTGGATTCTCAAGTCTGCTTCTGCATTCCATCTGTTGTGATACTTTGACTGGATTTTTGGGAAAAGACACATCTGCGTGGCTTTGGCTCGTTTCCTGAGCTTTATTCTCCAGCTATCATATTGTGAAAAGTGTGTCTATCGCACCCCTACTATAGTCACATCAGGAATATACTTTGTTTTGGTTGAAGCATGAAGAAAATCCAACCTCACACATGTATTGGTTGAAAAGGGGGTGAATATTTTTAATTTTTATGGGCTCATAAGTATATATTTGTGAGGTACATGTTATGTTTTAATACAGGCATACAATGTATAATAGTCACATCGAAGTTAATAGAGTATTTACCACCTCAAGCATTTATCATCCCTTTGTGTTAGGAACATTCCAGTTCCACTCTTTTGGCTATTTTAAAATATGCAGTAAATTGTTGATTAGAGTCACCCTGTTGTGCTATCAAATACTAGATCTATTCATTCTATGTGACTATATTTTTGTACCCACTAAACATCTCCACTTTCCACCCTCCTCCCTACTACTCTTTCTAGCCTCTCATAACCATCATTCTACTCTCTGTCTCCATGAGTTCACTTGTTTTAATCTTTGACTCCCACAAATGAGTGAGCACATGCAAAATGTCTTTTTTTGTATTTGCCTGGCTTGTTTCACTTAACATAACGTCCTCTAATTCCATCCATGTTGTTGTAAATGACAGTATTTCATTTTTTTTATGGCTGAATAGTATTCCATTGTGTATATGTGCCACATTTTCTGTATCCATTCATCCGTTGATAGACTCAGGTTGAGTTCAAATCTTGGTTTATTGTGAATAGTACTGCAGTAAACATGGGAGGGCAGGTATCTCTTTGATATACTGACTTCCTCTCTTTTGTGTGTATGCCTAGTGGGATTGCTGGGTCATATGGCAGTTCTATTTTTAGTTTTTTTAGGAACCTCCATACTGTTCTCCATAGTATGGAGAATTTATATGGAGAATCCATACTATATATTATACTCCATAGTATGGAGAATATGGTTGTACTAATTTACATTCCCACCAACAGTGTAGGAGGGTTCCCCTTTCTCTATCCTCACCAGCATTTGTTCTTGCCTGTCTCTTGGATAACAGCTATTCTAACTTGGGTGAGAGGATATCTCCTTGTGGTTTTGGTTTGCATTTCCCTGATGATTTGTGATGTTGAGCATTTTTTTATATACCTGTTTGACATTTGTATGTCTTCTTTTGAGAAATGCCTATTCAGATCATTTGCCCATTTTTTAATAGGATTATTAGATTTTTTTTTTCCTGTCGAGTTGTTTGAGCTCCTTATATATTCTGGTTATTAACCACCCTTGTCAGATGGGTGGTTTGCAAATATTTTCTTCTATTCTGTGGGTTGCCTCTTCACTTGTTGATCATTTCCTTTGCTGTACAGAAGCTTTTTAACTTGATGTGATCCCACTGTCCATTTTTGCTTTGGTTATCCGTGCTTTTGAGGTCTTAGCCAAAAAATCTTTGCCCTGACCAAAGTCCTGGAGAGTTTCCCCAATGGTTTCTTCTAGCAGTTTCATAGTTTCAGGTCTTAGAATTAAATATTTAATCCATTTTGATTTGATGTTTGTATATGGTGAGAGATAGGGAGTCTAGCTTCATTCTTCCGCATATGGATATCTAGTTTCCACGACAGGATTTATTGAATGGATTGTCCTTTCCTCAATGTATGTTCTTGGCACTTTTGTCAAAAATGAGTTCACTGTAGATATATGGTTTTATTTCTGGATTCTTTATTCTGTTCCATTGGTCTATGGCTATTTAGACTATTGTTTTTACACCAGTACCAGGCTGTTTTGGTTACTATAGCTCTGTAGTGTAATTTGAAGTCAGGTAATATGTTTCCTCCAGTTTTGTTCCTTTTGTTCACAGTGGCTTTGGCTATTCTGGGTACTTTGTGATTCCACATAAATTTTAGGATTATTTTTTCTATTTCTGTGAAGAATGTCATTGATATTTTGATAGGAATTGCATTTAATCTATAGATTGCTTTGGGTAGTATGGACATTTTAACAACATTGATTCTTCCAATCCATGAATATGGAATATATTTCCATTTTTTGTGTGTTCTCTTTAGCTTCTTTCATCAGTCTTTTACAGTTTTCATTATAGAGATCTTTCATTCCTTTGGTTAAATTTATTCCTAGGTATATTACTTTATTTGTAGCCATTGTAAATGGGATTACTTTCTTGATTTCTTTTTCATATTGTTCACTGTTGGCATGTAGAAATGCTCCTGATTTTTGTATGTTGATTTTGTATGCTGCAATTTTACTGAATTTATCAGTTCTAATTTTAGGTTTTCCCAAATATAAGATCATACCATCTTCATACAAGAATAATTTGACTACTTCTGTTCCAATTAGATGCCTTTTCTTTCTCTTTTCTGATTGCTCCAGCTAGGACACTATGTTGAGTAACAGTGAAAATGGGCATCCTTGTCTTATTCCAGATCTTAAAGGAAAGGCTTTCAGTTTTTCGAGCTAGAATATTATAATTGCTTTTTCAGATCATTGCTTCTTAAGTCGTAGTTTTAAGTTTTTTAATAGTTTAAGTTTCTTAAAGATTAATTACTATGTGGACTCTGAAATGATGCCAATGAACTTCTTATATTATTATGACATTAAAATCCGTGGATCTGTCTTGCACTTTGAATTTATTTTTTTACCCATCCATAATTTTACAGCATCATGCATTGATCATTTAGAAAATTATTTTTAAATCTTGATTCAAGCACCAGAGACAGAAACAGTATATGTAGAACTTCTAAATGTTGACGTATATCATTAGATAATACCAAAAAATCATATTATCATATACATTAAAATACCACCAGCTGTATCAGAAAATTTTAAGTCATAGTGACAGACACAAATTCTACAAAAAATTCTTATTTTTGCTTAAAACCTAAATTGTTATCATTGGCAATAAATACTGTCTGCTGTTTTCTTTGAAGGGACAGGCTCACTTTGTTAATATTTGAGAACATACCATCCATAGAACTGTAGCTTGTCAATTGTTCTTTCAATAAAAATAGTACTCCATGAGAAAGGAAGAGAGTTCAGCTCACAATTCAGTCACACAAGTTCTTCTCTTTGAGACAAATGTTGTTCTTCAGTATGCAGGTTCTTTATGGGTGCTTCTCATCTTGTGTCACTCTACTTAAGGGCCAAGATTTAATAAAAGTAATAATTTTTATTGCTTCTCCAAGGTCATTCTTAAGTCAAAGAGGCACTTGTGTTTTTACTGCAAGTGTTTGATTATGAAAAATATGATCATTACTACTAGTGGTTTGGTGCCACCATACTAAGGTTCCAGCAGTTCTACCCACCACTGCTTTTGTACCTCAATAAAAATATCAATGCAGCGAAAGGGTAAATAGTGTTTTAGTAGTACTCTGAAAACCTTGCAGACCCTCTGAAAGGGTCTCAGGTTTCCTGGGGGCCTGGAAACCCCTTGAGAACCACTGGTCCAAGAAGACATGAGATGAGGCTACCTAAATTGTAAAGTAGCATGCATACAATCTCATTCAGTAATGATATTCCTAATCACTAATCCAGTGCTTCAACTGGGCTCCCATTGAAACCTCCCAAGAGCAAGACAAGGCCCTATCACATTGAAGTGTTTTGGCGGCCACCCCCAGCTACTGGGATACAACCTCTACAGCTCAAAAGCAGTTGGGGTTTCAAATAAGGACTTTTGAAATCACATTATTCAAGGCACTAAAATTTTGATAATGTAAAAGAAACTGCTAATACTAATCTTTTAATATTAGATACAGTTCTAACTAGTATAATAAACTATCAGGAGAGTCAGTCTGGCGGCTAAGCTCCCATTGTACCACTTACTCTGTAACCTCAGGTGAGTGACTTAACCACTCTAGGTCTGAGTTTCCTTATATGGAAAATTTGTATTAGGATACCTGCCCCGAGAGAATTGTTATAAGGATTCGATGTGGTAATATATATAGGAAGGGTAGTGCCTGACAAATACATTGTCAGTACATTCCAGTGTTAACTCGGAAATACGAACATAAAAGGGATGATGCACTGAAACATCTGAATGCCAAATGAACGCCAATGGCAGGGAGTTAACCTTCAGTCAGATATACAGGAGGCAGAATGCTAGAATAGGAAGGGCTCTTCAAAGTCATCAAGTCCAAACCCTCATTTAGCACGAGAGGGGAGGGGTTCATACAGGTGTTTAGTGTTCCCAAAGCCAGGCTGCTTTTTAGGTAGAATTCCCAGCTCTGCTCCTAAGCATCTGACACCCAGGCCAAGGCTCTTTACAAACAGCTCCCAGTTAGTATTTCCCAATTTTCTTTTAGGTGATTACAGTGCAAGTGTACTTTGGATGTTATTTCAATATTATCCGTGCATAATTATGCCCTTCTTTATCAAGAAGATAGAGCATCCGAACTTCAACCTTGGCCTTCAGCTATCATGCTTCCTGCTCAACAAAGGCAAAGAAGAGTTGCAAGCTGCATTCCAGTACAGAGGACAGAGTTAAAGAAAAACAACTTGTTTAGGGTCTTGCCCTCAGGCCCTACTACAAACTTCAAACAAAAGCTATATCCTAAAAATGTTATTTCCCTGCATAAAGTTTCCCTTCATAAAAGGAAGCCACTCCTTTGCAAACTGACTCAAGAAATTCACCATGGAGCAAAGGTGAACTAAGCAGTCTTTGGTTATAAACTTGAGGATCCTTTGAGTCTGCTGCTGGCCGATTCTGCCAAGAGGAAAAAAGAAACCAAGTTCTCCTAAAGCAATGTTATCAAGTGTGCTGTGGTTCAAGCTCCAATCTGCGAATGTTGATGTCTTTTTCCTTCTAAGGTAGCAAATCTGTGTTTGTGCTAATACATACTTAGCTGGGCCTTGAAGATGATTTTTTACAATGATGTAAGTACCCTCTCCAAGAACTTTTTGGCCTATAAATGAAAGGCTTGCCTTCATGCAGGTTATCTGTAGATTTTCAGTAAGTGTATTCCATTCCTTACTGTTTCTAATTCAGTAATACTCTCTTCCACAATATGTTTTCTTTGCTCTGCACTCCCCATTTTCATATCATTGTTATCTGATCTTTGTCCTTTTTTGAATTATTGTATGATACCAGGCCTTCCTGGGAGGTCCTCCCCTATTCCCCCTTGTTCACTCCACTGCCCCCACCCCGTGACCCGCCACTGCATTCCTGGTCTTTTGCAAACTTTTGTCCTGCCTTCTTGCCTGCCTGCCTTTTACATAGGTGTCATGCCATTGATTTTCCTCTTCCTCTTTTAAACGTGGACTCCTGTCCAGCCTTTATGTTTGCTGTGATATACTGTGAGTGAATTCTCCTTAACATCGTTCCCCCCTTAGTTTGAGGATTGGGTGTTGTGATTGGGTTTTGTGACACAGCAGTCACGGTGTGTGTGCTGCAATTGCCCATTCCGTGTCAAGCCCTGCAGGGCTCCTCACCTTCTTACCCCTCACACCCTCTTCTATGTCCTGGGCTAGGGCCTCCTCCGCCACAGGGCCATGCCCTGACTCTGCCCTCTGCCTGCAAGGATCCTACTCCAGGTGTGCTCCTCTTCCTCCCTCACCTCCAAGTCTGTCCTCAAATGTCACCTTCTAAGTGAGGCCTCCCCTGACCAACCTACAGTATTTACAATTGCAATTTCCCTCCCTCTGACTTCCTCATAATCACCCTTCTCTGAGACCCTCTACAACGTGCTATACTACTAGTTCTTTGTGTCTCTCTAGCAAAGGGTAAGCTACATGACCGCAGATACTTTTGTCTGTTTCACTCACTGCTGCAGGGAGTTCTAAAACTGTATCTGACAGAGTGGCTACTCAATAAATGTGTTGAATGAAGGAATTAGAGGCAGCCCTCGATTTGCCCTCAATGGTAATGCAATCGGTTTTTGTAAATATCTTACATCATCTTTCTTGTGTTGAATTTGAGCTTTCGAATACCACATGCCTGAACACATGTGCTTGAAATGCTCACTAGGGTTTGGTTTTTATTATTCTTTATTTTTTCAGACAGGGTCTCTCTCACCCAGGCTGGAGTGCAGTGGCGCTATCATAGCTCACTGCAGCCTTGACCTCTCAGGCTTAAGCCATCCTCCTGCCTCATCCTCCTGAGTAGCTGGAACCACAGGTTCAGGCCGCCCAGCTAATTTTTTTTTTAATAGATGAGGTCTCATTATATTGCCCAGGCTGGTCTGAAACTCCTGGGCTCAAGTGATCCTCCCACCTTGGCCTCCCAAAGTGCTGGAATTACTGGTATGAGCCACCACACCCAGCCTAGGGTTTGGTCTTAAACATTCAAAGTTTCTCATTCTTTGAAGATACCTTGAGCAAGGCACCCTCTGCCTATGAGAATCACCCACCCAGCACCCTAGGATAGAAGCCACAGGGTCTTTGTAGCAGCGCCAGAGAAGAAAGCCTCTTCCCCTCCTTTTCCTAGTCCAGCCTAACTGGGGAGGACGATATATTCCAGGGCAGCCCCCACCCCTCAACCCTGCCCAGCAGATGGATCCAGGAGGGGCTACTGGACCCATTGTGGGGTTCCCATTTGGGGTCAGCTGGCAGCCCTTCCCTGTCCCATACGCAGTCCTAGAATACTCCCCCATCCCACCCCTGCCTTTTCACCATATCCCATCATTCAGATTCTCCAATCAGCTATTTTAACAACTTCAATACATAATTAACATACTGTAAAAATCATCAAGTCTCCAATTCAGTATGTTTTGGTATATTCAGAGTTTTGCCACCTGATATGGTTTGGCTGTGTTCCCACCTAAATCTCAACTTGAATTGTATCTCCCAAAATTCCCACGTGTTGTGGGAGGGACCCAGGGGGAGTAATTCAATCATGCGGGCCAGTCTTTCCCATGCTATTCTCATGTGTGAATAAGTCCCACAAGATCTGATGGGTTTATCAGGGGTTTCCGCTTTTGCTTCTCTCTCATTTTCTCTTGCCGCCGCCATGTAAGAAGTGCCTTTCACCTCCTGCCATGATTCTGAGGACTCCCCAGCCATGTGGAACTGTAAGTCCAATTAGACCTCTTTCTCTTTTCAGTTTCCAGTATGTCTTTATCAGCAGCATGAAAACAGACTAATATAGTAAATTGGTACCAGTAGAGTGGGGCGTTACTGAAAAGATACACAAAAAATGTGGAAACTATTTTGGAACTGGGCAAGAGGCAGAGGCTGGAACAGTTTGGAGGGCTCAGAAGAAGCAGGACAATGTGGGAAAGTTTGGAATTTCCTGGAGACTTGTTCAATGGCTTAGCCCAAAATGCTGATAGCAATATGGACAATAAAGTCCAGGCTGAGGTGTTCTCAGACAGAGATGAGGAAAGTGTTGGGAACTGGAGTAAAGGTGACTCTTGTTACGTTTCAGCAAAGAGAGTGGCGGCATTCTGCCCCTGCCCTAGAGATTTGTGAAACTTTGAACTTGAGAAAGATGATTTAGGGTATCTGGCAGAAATTTCTAGGCAGCAAAGCATTCAAAACATGACTTGGGTACTGTTAAAGGCATTCAGTTTTATAAGGGAAGCGGAGCATAAAAGTTTGCAAAAATGCAACCCAACTATGTAATAGAAAAGAAAAACCCATTTTCTGGGGAGAAATTCAAGCTAGCTACAGAAATTTGTATAAGTAGCAGAAGCCTATGTTAATCCCCAAGACAATGGGGAAAATGGCTCCAGGCCATATCAGAGACCTTCACAGCAACCCCTCCCATCACAGGCCTGGAGGCCTAGGAGGAAAAAGTGGTTTCATGGGCCAGACCCAGGGTCCCCATGCTGTATGCAGCCCAGGGACTTGGTGCCCTGTGTCCAACTTGCTCCAGTTGTGGCTGAAAGGGGCCAATGTACACCTCGGGCTGTCGCTTCAGAGGGTGGATGCTCCAAGCCTTGGCAGCTTCCACGTGATGTTGAGCCTGTGGGTGCACAGAAGTCAAGAATTGAATTTGGGAACTTCTGCCCAGATTTCAGAAGATGTATGGAAACACCTGGATGCCCCAGCAAAAGTTTGCTGCAGGGGTGGGACCCTCATGGAGAACCTCTGCTAGGGCAGTGCAGAAGGAAAATGTGGGATCAGAGCCCCCACACAGACTCGCTACTGGGGCCCTGCCTAGTGGAGCTGTGAGAAGAGGGCCACCATCCTCCAGACCCCAGAATGGTAGATCCACTAACTAACAGTTTGCACCATGCACCTGAAAAAGCCACAGACACTCAACACCAGCCTGTGAAAGCAGCCAGGAGGGAGGCTGTACCCTGCAAAGCCACAAGGGCAGGGCTGCCCAAGACCATGGGAACCCACCTCTTGAATCAGCATGACCTGGATGTGAGACACGGAGTCAAAGGAGATCATCTTGGAGCTTTAAAACTTGACTGCCAGACAGGTGTGGTGGCTCACGCCTGTAATCCCAGCACTTTGGGAGGCCGAGGCAGATGGATCACCTGAGGTCAGGTGTTTGAGACCAGCCTGGTCAACATGGTGAAACTTCGTTTCTACTAAAAATACAAAAAATTAGCTGGACATGGTGGTGGACGGCTGTAATCCCAGCTACTCAGGGGGCTGAGGCAAGATAATTGCTTGAGTCTGGGAGGTAGAGGTTGCAGTGAGCCGAGATCGTGCCATTGCATTCCAGCTTGGGCAACAAGAGCAAAACTCTGTCTCAAAAACAAACAAAAAAACACAAAAAAACAAACTTGACTGCCCCGCTGGATTTCAGACTTGCATGGGCTCTGTAACCCCTTTTTTTTGGCCAATTTCTTCCATTTGGAATGGCTGTTATTTACTCAATGCCTGTACCCCCATTGTATCTAGGAAGTAACTAGCTTGCTATTGATTTTACAAGCTCATAGGCAGAAGGAACTTGCCTTGTCTCAAATCAGACTTTGGACTGTTGACTTTTGGGTTAATGGTGAAATAAGACTTTGGGGGACTGTTGGGAAGGCATGATTGGTTTTGTAATGTGAGGACATGAGATTTGGAGGGGTCGGGGTGAAATGATATGGTTTGGCTATGTCTTCACCCAAATCTCAACTTGAATTGTATCTCCCAGAATTCTCATGTGTTGTGGGAGGGCCCTGGGGGGAGGTAAGTGAATCATGGGGGCCAGTCTTTCCCATGCTATTCTTGTAAGTCTCACGAGATCTGATGGGTTTATCTGGGGTTTCCACTTTCATTTCTCTCTCATTTTCTCTTGCCACCACTATGTAAGAAGTGCCTTTCACCTCCTGCCATGATTCTGAGGCCTCCCCAGTCAGGTGGAACTGTAAGTCCAATTATACCTCTTTTTCGTCGCAGTCTCGGGTTTATCAGCAGCATGAAAACAGAATAATTAATACACCACCATTGTCACAATCTAATTTCAGAATATTTTCATCACCCAAAAAGAAACCCCTTACCATTAGCAGTTACTCCCTATTCTCCTCCTCCTGCCCCCAGCCTCTGCCAACACACTAATCTACTTTGTCTATTTGCCCAATCTGAACATTTTATCTAATGGAATGATGCAATATGTGGTCTTTTGTGAATGGTTTATTTCACTTAACATTTTTGAGCTTCATCTATATCACAGCATGTATCAGTGTTTCATATCTCTTGATTTCCAAGTAGTAGCCCATTGTATGGATAGACTACATCTTATTTATCCATTCAGCACATGGTGTTTAGCTTGTTTCCACTTTTTTACTATTGTGAATCATGCTGCTGTGAACATTCATGTTCAGGTTTTTGTATGGATGAATGCTTACATTTCTCTTAGGTATATACCAAGAAATGGAATTGTTGGCTCACATAGTAACTCCATGTTTTACATTTCGAGCAGCTCTCAGACTGTTTTCCAAAGCTATTGCACCATTTTACATTCACACTAGCAATGTATCCAATCAGTTTTTATTCTCAGGGAACAGCACCAACCAACCTGTACTCCCTCTGTGCCCCCTTCAAGTGCTCATTAAAATGTAAGTCACTCTGATTTGGGGACAGGTCACTTTCCAATATACTTTCAAGAAGGTATCTGGTGAGAAAGTAGTGACAGTGACAGCCTCTTCTAGCAGCCTCAGAATGCGCTGGGGTCTCTGATCCCGCCTGGGCTTTTCCTACCACCTTGCCTCACTCCCTGCTAGCTCCAGCCCAAGTCAGAGCTCCAACCCTTCCTGAGGTGACCACAATCACAGCACCTTCTACAATGTTTCTCCAGCTAATCTGCACATTCTTTTGAGGGAATTGGACATATTTAGTTATTTCAAATACTAAAATGATGTCTCATTCAAATATGGTTCTATATCCATGTTTAGTGGATATATGATATCCATCATTTAGTGAATGACTGAGGTTCTGGGGGTGGTGGTAATAAATACTCTTAGCAGTATATATTACATCCAAAGAAAAGGTACCCTCTTGAAATTCTTGAAAGCTGTATCTTAGAACTGAGTCGCCCTTCAGGGTGCCGACAATTGTGAAAAAGATGGAGGGGGGCCATGATTAGTAGGAAGGTCTCTTCTTGCCTTTGCCTTCCTGGGGGCCAGAGTTCAATGGGGCACGGGAGCAAACTGCCCCTTCCTTCAGTGAGGGCTCTCACTTAGAACTTCCATAAGTTATTTTGGCGTCGCTCTTAATATTAGTGCATATACTTGGTCACTACTCCTCAGCAGAGGAGTAGTAGTGTCGTCATACTTGGATTTGGATTAAGATCTGTTCCTTCTCTTCCTGCTATCAAGTAGAATTGTCAAGGTGGGACTTCCAGCTATGTCTGAGTTAGGGGGTGGCAAATCCTCTCCCCAAAAAAGCATCTATTAAAAGCTGGAGAAAATTTATACTTCCACACTCTAGAAATTGAACAAAGGTATACACTACGAAAAATGTTTATGCTTGAAAAACTGGGGCACAGTGGGTGTTTGTGGAATCCTTCCCAAGGGCTGCATGCATGCCCCCACCAGCTCAGCTGGGTTACAGCTTTAGTCAGGGCAGGACAGACTCTGAGGACTCCGACAGTCCAGTGGGACTTGTTCAATTTGCAACAGTGGACAATACTCATACCCAGAGAAGTCAGTGGAAGTGACAATCTCAGAGGATGAGAAGGGAGGGCTAATGGTACCACAAGCTGGGAATTGTGTGGTTGGGCCAAGCGCTTTCCTAGATGAGGCTGCACACGGGTGCAGAGGATACCTGGAGAGGGTCTGGGCAACACTTCCACTACTGGCTGCCCCTGAACACAGGAGCCTCAAGAGGCAACGACGACTAATTGGACATCATTAAATTTAAAAGATGTTAAACTTCAAAAGACACCGTTAAGAAAATAAAAGACAAGCCAAAGCCTGAGAGAAAATATTTGCAAATTATATATCTGATAAGGTACTTCTATCCAGAATATATAAAGATTTCTTAAACTCAATAATAAGGAAAATAATGCCATTTAAAAATGGGCAAAAGAGGATGGATGCAGTGGCTCATGCCTGTAATCCCAGCAGTTTGGGAGGTCAAAGCAGGTGGATCACTTGAGCCCAGGAGTTTGAGACCACCCTGGCCAACATGGCAAATCCCATCTCTACAAAAAATACGAAAATTAAATGGGCATGGTGGTGGGCACCTGTAATCCCAGCTACTCAGGAGGCTGAAGAGGATCTCTTGAGCCTGGGAGGCAGAAGTTGCACCACTGCACTCCAGCCTGGGCGACAGAGCGAGACTCCGTCTCAAAAAATAAATAAATAAATAATAAAAATTAAAAAAAATTAAAAATGGGCAAAAAGATACGAATATTTTTGTCAAATAAGATATATAGAAGGGAAATAAAGCACATGAAAAGACACACCACCACTAGCCATTAGAGAAATGCAAATGAAAATCACAATGAAATACCTTTATGCATCAGCTAGAATGTCTATAATTTAAAAGACAGGTGATGGCAGGTTTGGGTAAAGATGCAGATAAACTACAACCATTGCAGATCACAAGTAAGAATGTAAGATTGTACAGCTACTTTAGAAAACAATTTGTTTTCTTTTTCTTTTTTGAGCCGGAGTCTTGCTCTGTCACCCAGGCTGGGGTGAAATGGCGCAATCTTGGCTCACTGCAACTTCTGCCTCCCAAGCGATTCTTCTGCCTCAGCCTCCCAAATAGCCGGGATTACAGGAGCACGCCACCATGCCCAGATGATTTTTGTATTTTTAGTAGAGACAGGATCTCGCCATGTTAGCCAGGCTGGTCTTGAACTCCTGACCCCAGGTGATCCACCTGCCTAGGTCTCCCAGCAGGCCTGAGCCACTGTGTCCGGCAAGTTATTTCTTTAAAAGAAACTTACCATACAATTAAGCAATTCCTCCCCTAGCCATCTACCCGAGAGAAATGAAGAAATTTCTGCACAAAGACATGTATGTCTACTCACATTCATAGTAACATTCTTCATAAGGGCCCCAAACTGGAAATAACCCAAATGTTCATCAACTGATGAGTTAGCAAAACATATTAATAAAAGGAGAGAAGTGCTAATACATGCAAAAACATGCCAGGTGCAAAACATACTATATAATTCAATTTATGTGAAATATCACACAGACAGGAAGCAGATCAGTGGTTGCCAAAGGCTGAGACTTGGAGTGAGGATTAACTGCAAATGGGCACCAGGAAACTTTTTGGAAGATCATGAAAGTGCTCTCAAACTGGATTTGGTGGTGGTGGCACAATGTTATGGCATGTAAATTATATCTCAGTAAAACTGTTGGGGGAAAAAACAAATGGAATTTTTGACAATTCAAATGTATATGTCTTACCTGGACTAGCTGAAGCCTCTGTTTCCTTTTCTTCACAACTTTTTGAGATTTACTAAAACCAATGAAAAATATATTTAATAGATGACTCAAGAATATTCCCCAAACTCATCACTTGCCTAGGCCTCATCTGAAGCTTGAATTGTTGAACAGAAAATCACCCAGACCAGGTGCAGCGGCTCATGCTTGTAATCCCAGTACTTTGGGAGGCAGAGGCAGGCGGCTCTTTTGAGGTCAAAAATTGGAGTATACGTATGTAACAAACCTGCACGTTATGCACATGTACCCTAGAACTTAAAAAAAAAAAAAAAAAAAAAAATTGGAGACCAGCCTGGGCAATATGGTGAAACCCCATCTCTACCAAAAGAAAAAAAAAATAGCCAAGCATGGTGGCATGTGCCTGTAGTCCCTCCCAGCTACTCAGGAGGCTAAAAGATGATGATTGCTTGAGCCTGGGAGGTTGAAACTGCAATGAGCAGTCATCACGCCACTGCTCACCAGCCTGGGGCAACAGAGCGAGACCCTGTCTCAAGAAAGAAAGAAAAGAAAGAAAAAGAAAAGAAAAAAGAAAATTATGTGGACACATTAAACTCAAGTCAGATGCACAGCAGAAAGTCTGAGAGTTAAACTCCAAGTCCTATACCCTGTTCATGTTACAAGTTGAGAGACAGCAGTTTTAAATTTCACTTTCACTAGAGGACAATGCGATCCTTAAGGTGCACTCTCCCTCAATAATTCTTCAGCTCTCTTGAGTGACAAGGCTCTTGCTTCACCAGCCTTATCTTATGTACACAGTAGAGAACAGGCTGGATTCTCTCCATTCCTTCTGGAAACTCACTTTGCCATCATCAGGAAATGCTCATCAACTTTTACTAAATGATGACTGATGCGTATCTGATGATTTAAGAAGGTTCTCCGTTTCTGTACAGGAAAACGATGAGATTAAGGTAGGAATGGCTTCTGATTTTGGCTAAATTATCTAGACCTGATTTTTCTTTGCAGCTACTAAAGATTCCCAAATCTCCACAGCCCCTCTTCAAGGAGTGAATTTTAAACTTTATAAGCTTCAAGAGGGGGGCAGAAAGATCTGGCTATAGACTATGGTCAGGAAAGACAGGTCTTATGGAGGTCAGATGGTGGTCACCTGTGTTCCCACACACCTGGTTTATATATCTGTCATCACTCTGATCAATATCCACTTCAAATGACATTCACTTCTGTACCTGTCTGTTTCTGTGACTAGGCAGAAAACTACTAGTTCTAAGGTTTTTCGTCATGTGAGAACAAAGCATAGTGCTGGGTCAGGTAGTCATTTCGGGTTTGCTGAAGTGGATCAATGGTTTTTCTATCAGTCATGGAACACTTCCGTTACCCACCAGCTGAAGCAGACGTGGCCAAAGCGGTGGTTACTTTTCTGCTCAGTCCTATAACCTGTCGTTTCCTATTGCAGACAGGCAATGGAAGAGAAGCAGACAGGAAGGAGGGAAGGAAACTAAGAATTGCTAATCAGCTATTCAATGCTGGACAATATGAGTTTTCCCTGAATCCTTAAAACAACCCTATTAGCTAGGAATAATGAGGCCCACCTTAGAACTCTGCAAAATAAAAGGTCTGGGGAAGGGGATAGGAGGTGTCCTAGAGACAAGAGGGAATGTGTATAGCTGGGTCTTTAGACCAAGCTCCAAGCTTGTGCATTTCAGAAGCTGGAGAGCCTACAGAGAGCAGGCATCATGCCAGACACTGAGTATGCAGTGGCCAACCCAAACCGACTTCATCTGGCCTCTGTATAGCTTAAAGCTCTAGTAAGGGACACACATTATTCAGAGATTCACAAAAATACACGTGTAATTACAAACTGTGCTAATACCATAAAAGTTCAGTACTCTTTGTATTAAGAGGACATTGCCTCTCAACAAATACAGATGTTTGGTAATCACCAGAACTTATTTTATCCCAGCCCTGAAGATGTCACTGTAGGTGCTGGTGATGGAATAGACACGATACAAGACTTACATATATCCGTCATTATTCTGTAAATACTGGTTGCGTATTTCTTCTCCAATGAGAAAATGGCACAACAAAGTCGAATATGATTTGTTTCAGTTTTATTTTCCTATCTCAGTTTCAGTAAAAGATTCAGAGAACTGATTGACACATATCATAAGCTATCACCCATATACCCTAAATATACACTGTTTATGCTTTTTCTTTTTCATGGAACAAGGTGACACTATCTTTCTTCAAACCAAAGTGAAAAGGAAGAGATACTATTAATTTTAAAAAGAGGGGCGTGTATGGTCTTTTACTCTCAGATAGTGAACATACGTCACCACCAAAAGGAAAAAGCGTTGAGGAAGAATGTGCATCCCACAGGTCAGAGAGTCAAGCAGGAAGTACCAGTAGAGCACCTCCAAATATAGCAAATTTGGAACAATTAGGCATTACTGTGAAAGAACTTCCCAGTTTTTCATTTTTGTACCAGCATATTGCTACATTGGAATTTAAGCCCTCTTCACAGTGCAAATATCAAAATGAGCCAAGTCAAGAGTTTTATGGCAACCTTTTGCTAAAATATATTCTATTTCAATATACATGCTATAAAAGTATGCTGAAAAGGTCAATCGAGAGCTCCGTTAAAATTAAGAATTTGCTTTTTTACATATAAGATAACGTACATTCAACTCTAAAAGTATATTTGTGAAAAGCTATTACTGTGATCCCAAATATTTCTAGCTCCATATTTTGTTTATAATATTGACTTTATAACACACATATTCAGTAATGCTTTCTTATAATTCTGTATCTCAATGCCTCACCAATTATTTTAAATACAAATGTGGGGGGAATCTGTGTATCTCAAGGAGTTCTTACTCATGCAAACTACTGAGTTTTTAATGTATGTTCCTATCACAAAATTTTCATTTTATTCTTTAAACTTTAGTAGCTTAAATTTTTTTTATGACCAACATTTGAAGCTGTAATGGGACAAATAAAAACATGAGATGTTGAAAATTAAACTTGTAAGTGGCCTGATTTTAAATGTGATCAATGCCTCCTCTACTAACATTGCCAGTACCAGTTTTAGATTTACACGGGTAGTGTGAGATACACTGGCTGAACGCATGCAGTGATGATGAATCAATGGAGTGTATGCTGGACCATAAAATGCACTCTTGGTACTGAGTGCACCTATGTCTAATCACGTGTGCATGTGATGAGGCTGCTAGCTGACTGCATCAGTGGAACCCGGGTATAGCGGCAATCTTTTGTTTTAGGTATAGTAGTCAGACGGAAATATAAAATAATGGAAAGTTTTTGCTGATTTAAACAAAAATATTTACTCTTTTCATTAGCAAAACATTATTTAAAATATATCTATTTCTCCCCTCTGAACATTTAACTAGGAGCACTGGGCAAGTTTTGAAGGTTTAGTGCTGATTGTTTAATACAATAAATATGGCTGTGGAGAGCACACAGCAGCAGTAGCTTACATATGTCCACGGATAAGAAATTTACTCTCATCTGGTTAGTGTCCAGTCCACCAAAGGAAAGGTTTGGCATTCGTGTGCTTTTTTTTCCTTGTAGGAATCAATTCTGCTTGATTTTCATTCTTGGAAGAAAAAATAATCAGCTGATATCGTCAAATTTTATGACATGATGCAAAAGAGCAATGGGACAAAGATGACCTACGACCAAAAAGCTGGACTGGGATCAGGTCTCCAGGCAGATCTTCCTTCTTGCGAGGTGAGTCTACAAAGGGCTGCAGTAGAAGCCAGGAGTGAGGCAGCAGGGACACGGGGGTGGGTCACTCCCACTCGGGCGAGCATCTTCTGCTCTGCTGCAGCCACAACCTCGACTCACTACCCTACAGAACCATGGAAGCCAGTTCACAGGGCAACAAGGAAAAGTGAAACACATGACCAAGAGATGGCCCAGGCCACAGGTCACTGTTTGACGCTGCCTCCTGAGCTACTGTCCTCTGTTGAGATAATCTGCGGAGGATCCATACACTGTGTTCTTCACAGCAGAATTCTTGCTTGTTGCTCTTGAAAAGTTTTTGCGAGGTCGTGATCTTCCAATCAATTTTATCAGAAGTAGTTTGATGCCTGCTCTAACAAACCAATCATGGCAAAAATTTCAGGCTCCCTCCCCTGAATTTTGAAACTACCTAAAAGCAGAATGTTTTCCCCTGGCAAATGGTTACTTCTTTGAAAAGCAGACAAACTTTTTTTTTTTTAAATCCAACTAAGCCCTTTAGAAAGTACTCCAGACTACATGAGGAGGAAGTGCAGGAGAACTGACTTCCTATTGTGCCTTGCATAAAACATTTTGCTAAAATTAAGAGCAGCTCCAAGTGCAGAAGTAAATATTTGTGCAAAAAGGCACAGTGCCAGGTGCAATCTTAAAACATCCTCAACTTACTCATTTTGTAGTGTTTGACTCTTTTAAATACCAGTCTTTAAATTATGAAACCTAGCAAGGGGAAGGAAGTTCACATCAGAAAATACACTTTAGAAAAGGTACAAGACATTTTGCTGGCAATTTGCTACTTATTTCATAACATAGATCAAGTAAGTGTTTGTTAAATATTCACAGTAATTTCAGAGAGAAACATATCTCCAAAACTTCAATCTATTGCATTTTTAACTATTTTTCTGTACAATTTACAAAACATCTGTCAGTGTTTTTCTGAAGAATTCCTTCTTGTCAGTCCTTCCTTCTCTGGATCAAATTATACCTTCAAGGCGGGTTGCAGGATTCCTTTCTCAATGAGATGAGTCTTCAGGGTTTTATATATATTTAACTGCTGTTCTGGTTGAAGCACCAACAACTGCTGTAGCACTTTGCTGGGATTTGGGCCCCTAATTATAAGGCAAAGAAGACAGGTTTGTGTTATTTTAATAGGGATAAGTGAAGCGTATACCCCCAATTTAAAACAAACCATTCCTTTCAGTGTAGAGTAGCTGTTATTAAAGTGATAACAGCTCACTTTAATGTGCAGTGTTAGTGTCAAGGGGATAAACAGCCAGAACTATTCTGCTTTGAGAAGCATACAGCAGAGAGGGAGAAAGAATGCACAAACACAAAACAAAAGAGCAATATAAGGCAACTGAAGGTGTGCAGATCTAAGTTCTACAAAAGTTCTTGAAAGGGCAACCAAAGTTAAAGGTGGGGATAAATGGCAAATCTTGAGATTGAATGAGACACAAAAACTATTCTCTAAGGAAAGGAGCCTGGTGAACACAGGACAAACCATAAAGAGGGCATGAAAATATAATTGAAATTTTTAACTTCAAAGAAACTTCAGATGATGAAAGGTACTTTGTTGAAAAATATCTCCAAGGAGCTATGAATGTTCAAAGAGTCAGAACACAAAAGTTCTGAGCCTGGCACTGAAGCCCCTTACCAGTGATATAGGTGCCATCGTCTTTGTTCAAAGACAGTCCTAGGTAAACTCCAATAAAAAAAACAAACAAAATAAAAGATCTGCTTTAAAATCCAATGGGAAAAAGCAACATACAAGTAATGTACACGGATGGCACAGAATTCTAAGACAGACATTTATGTGGGTAAATGTATGACTTACAATAAAGATTGTTCACATAGAATTATAGGAAGTAGAAATTCCAGCAACAAAGAAATGTCTATTTAGTGTTACCACAATGAGGATGAGCAGAGGAACTATTTACTCTGAAAATCTTCGACTTAACAAATTGCACAAGAGGCCAGATGAGCCATCCCACCATGGGTCATCTTCACGCATGTGGCTCAACTCATCTGTCAAAAAACTGCGGCCATATGCCTTTCACACTCAGATCAGGACACTGTTCGTCTTATTTCATTTCTTTAAAAGAGTCAGCAACTTCACAGCATAAACCCCGAGAAGTGACCCACAGAGAAAAGGAAGGCTGCTTTAGCAAGTTCAGCTAAATGCAAAATTGTGTCAGCAGGTGCTCCCAGCGAGTTGCATCCTGGCACTCTCACTGTCTTCTAACAGTCTAAATAGCTGCTTTCAAATGGTGGACAACATGGCTCAGCATGACATCTCCCTACTGAGAGAACAGCATTTTTTTTTTTTTTTTTAAAAAGAAAGCATATGAGTTAATGCCCTAAAAAGCTGCCATATTCTGAAAACAAAGTTCTAAGGATTTAACCACTAATTACCAATACCCAAATAGATCAATAAATAATATGCAAATAAGTTAAATAGTCTCATTAAAAGGATAAAGACTGTCAACTGTCTTATAAATAAAACAGGGAAAAAAATCAGCTATATGCTTACTAGAAAAAAGAAACACACATTAAATATGAGGAAAAGGGAATGTTAAAAATAAAAGGAGAGACAAAGAAATACCATGCAAACACTGACCAAAAGAAAGCTGACATTGCTATTCTAATATTCAACAAAATAGACTTTAAGGCAAGCAGTAAAGACAGACATTATATAATGACAAAAGGATCAATTCAACGGAGAGATATGATAATCCTAAATTTGTATATACCTAATGCAACCTCAAAATATATAAAGCAAATATTTGTAGAACTACAAATAAAAATAGATACATTTACAATCACAATGAGAGACTTTAACAAAGCTCTGTTAGTAAGTGATACAACAAGCAGACCAAACAAACAGAAAAACAAATAAACAAAAATCAGTACCGAAGATTTAATTAAACCTCACCTAACTGACACAGACAAAACTACAACCCAAGACTACAGAATACACCTTTGCACATGGAGCATGTACCAGAAAATAGACAACACGCTGCACCACAAAGTAGATTGCAAAAATTATAAAATACTCAAACCACAGAGTATGTTTTCCGACCACAGTGGAATTAAGGGAGGAAAGTGAGAAAATCTCCATTTGTTTGAAAACTAATGAATATGCTTCTAAATAACCCATGTGTTAAAGAAGATATAATACTGGAAATCAGAAAACATATGTAACTAAATAATGAAAACACAAATATCACAACTTGTAGGAAGAGGATAAAGCAATACTTAATAGTCTTCAATGGATAAATTAGACAAGAAGGCTAAAAATCAATAATCTAAGCTCATCTCCAGAATTAAAAAAAGAACAGCAAATTGAACATTTTAAAAAGGCAAAGGAATGAGATGAGAGGAGAAATCAATGAAGTAAAAAATTTACAGTAGAGAAAATTAACAAAGCCAGGAGTTGATATTTTTGAAAAGATTAATGAAACTGATAAACTCCTATCAAGACTGTCTCTCAAAAATAGTTAACATGAAAATTCTCACACTACTGTGGTACATATTTAAAATGTGTATTTAGGGTTCGCTAAATATGAATTTCCTTCCAAGTACTATGAAGGAAATCCATGTTTTCTATGGCTCAGGTACTATTATTAATAAGTGTTCCGCCTTCTGGGCCCCCAGTAGAGACCACAGAAAATAAAGTTAACATGCAGTCGATGTTAAGCCTTCACACCCAAGTTGGTATTTCAAGGCAGATCCAAAACATTAAGGTTTAATAACAAGAATAAACCACCCTTTATAAAATGGCAATATGCATCCACTCACCCAGCAGCCAGCCCCTACACACACAAGCATGATCCCCTCGGCCTGCTTTATTTTTCTGTGTGACACTTAATACCATCTAACAAACTATATTTATTTGTTTGTTGTCTCTTTCTCATCATTCTTCTTTCAACCTCCAAACAAGAAGCTATGGGGGCAGAGATTTGGTTTGTTTTGTCCTCTGCCATATTTGTCCCTAGAACATTCTACAACATGGCAGGCACTCAAGTAATAATTGGTAGACTGGATGCATTTCATTGTCTTCCTTTGTAATTTTTAGTATTCATGATCATTGCAATGCCCACAGTTGAGAAATTAAATCTCCTCAAGTTTCAAATCCTATACCATCCACATTAATTCGGTCTTTAACATGGTCCAGGACCATAACAAATACTATCTTTTTTTAAGTTGTTCAAGTGTAGGTAAAATGATTACAAGTTAACCATCCTGCTCAAGACTCTAATTCCAGTAGCCACCACTTGCTTTAATATTGTAGATTACCACTGATGGAAAAAGTTATTAACTTACTCAAACTAATGTTGATGGAAATGAGAACTCAAAGAAATCATCTAAAAAAATGTGTTAAATGTAAAAGTACCTTATAAAACTTGTGATGTACACATGTACAAAAGTTGCCATCAAATACTGACAATCAAATCTGTCCATTATCCCACCATGTCCAGGAATGGTATTTGCAAAATCCTTTAGAAACAAACAAATATATTAGCAAATTTTCAAAAAATCACCTGCTACAAAATTCCTATCTGTGTCTCTTTGGCATCATGGACTCACTCTAACGAAAATACATTACTATTGGATTTTTTTCCCTAAATAAAAACTTATTAGAACACATCCAGCAGATTAAAACCACGACTTCCAAATACATGCTTCTTTTAGAATGATTTCTGAATTGACCCACAGCATTCATTCATTAAACATTAATTAAATCTAGCACTTACTTTTGTTAATAAAACTTCTAAATAAAAATTCTATTAGCTATTACTAATCTAATTTTGTTATAGCCTAGTTTTCTTTTTAACCATAAGCTGTTTGGGGAGCTATTTTAGTGTTGTTAAAAGATGTACAACTGGTTCTAACTTGTTTATCCCAATAGTTCTTACTCTGAAATAAACATTTTACTACTATGATAAATATTTCTTCTTTTTTTAAGTGTTAGAGTAAAAAATAAAATTACAGTGAGCCCATCTGGGACGCATTAGTCCGTTAAATGGCCACCCTGAGGGAATGGGTAGTAAGCCTCTGCAAATTGCCCCTGTACAGGTAGGTTCCCATATCTGGGTGCCTGGGAAACAGACACGACTAACTGCCCTTCTAGTTCACTCGGGCACCCTAAAAATATTTAAACTACAACAACAATAGCTGCTTGGTTTCCAACATGCAAAAAAAAATCTCACCATTTAACAAAAAACCTTGGATTGGAGACCATTAAAGAAAATACCATTCTTAATATAATATTTTTCTTTTTAAAACAATTACTGAAAAAGTCTTTGGTTAATTTTTGCCAACCCATTTCCCTCCTTCTCTTCCTTACTAGTCAAAGCATAAGAGAGCCACAGTAACCCAATGCCACTTTGCTGTTACAGCCTTTGCAAGATACTCATCCTGCACAGCTGTTGCTGTAGTTCTCTGGGGATGTGTATTATCTTCCCTAGTAGGAGGTGAACATCTTTAGAACAGGAACAACATCTTGTATGTTTTTGTATACTGCATTGCATCTTACATAGTAGCTTCCCACTGGCAAACGCTCGCTGAGTTCACTCATTCCCTGACCTGTAGGCCACGTGTGATCTGGCCCCACCAAACTCTGTGGTCTCATCTCCTACTCTCAACCACAGCCACACTGTTCTTGCTCACCTTCAAACAGGCTAACCTCCTCCACTCCTCTGTACGCTCTGGAACTCTCTTCTTAGTTTTCTCTGCAGGACTTCTTTTCTCAAATCTCACCTCCTCAGAAAGGCTTTCCCTGACCACCCCACTTTCCATAGCCACTCTCTAACCCCAGATGGTGCTTCAGCCATGTGAGGGAGGCTGAGATAAAATTGCTGAGATAACATATCACTTTATGATGATTTAACCTAATACACAGGATAATTTTAGGTATCTGGAACAGGGGTCAGAAAAGTATGTCCCATAGATCAGATCCAGGCCACGACCTATTTTTATAAATAAAGTTGCATTAAATGCAGCCATGCCCATGCATTGACATATTGTCCATGGGGGGCTTTCTGACTGCAACAGCAGGGTTCAGGATTGAGACGCTGTGATAGAATATATGGTCTGCACATCCTAATAAACTTATTGTTTGCCCTTTACAGAAAGAGTGTGATGACACCTGACTTAGCAGAATGGACGGTTACATAGCCAAAGGTTCTTCTGTGTGTCCCTTCAAGTGAGACTGTAGTAAAACACTAAACTTCAGATGATTCATGGCTGGATTCTTGGGTGAGCACTTGAAAGACCAAGATTCTGGGTCTATTCCAACACTAAAGGACACATGCCATTTCTATAAAGGAAACTGACATGACACTTAAAATGTATTAACATAGTATCACAAACCTAACAAGAAAGAATACATTCAGATCAGCGTGGCAGCATTTCTGTGAGGTCGAAACAAACAGGATACAAAAGTTGTTGCCTAGGGGCTTAATGTAGATCATGAGCTAACCAAATTTCAACTAGGTTACATTCTCTAATTAGATTCTCTAATAATATAACACAGAATCTAAACACACACCTTGATTTTGAAGGCTCTTTTGAATCCACTGGCAAAGAAGCCTCCAAATGGGCCAATTAAAGATGCAAAGGTTGACAGAGCAATGCTGTGGATCTGGAAAGGGTACAAGCTCACTCTTTCCTAAAGAGAGAAAAGAAGGGGAGGAGAGGGGCTAATTTCATTGAAATTGTATTTGAACATGCCACCTGATCTAAGAACCATTGTAAAAATAGTAAGTCAAAGCATGTACCACATTTTTGTTAATTTTTCAAACTTTAAGGATCATAGAAGAAAAGTCTATTGTAAGCCTTCTGTACCATCGTCTACTTAGCCAGCACTTTCCCTTCTCTCTGTAAGCATAATGACAGGCAACTGGCACACTGAAATCTTGCAGCTTGGTAGTCTACCTTCCAGGTTGTCTAGGAACTTTACTTCTTACCAAGAATCAGCTGTGTTATTTTCCAAATTTTTTTAAACCAGTAATATTTTGTTTCTGTAACTATATAATTTAACATTGTATTTTATTTCACTTTAATTTTATATGATAAAATAAGGGAAAAGTTGGACTTTTCTCTAAAACTATGACGAATGCTGTGGAAAAACACAAAAATAAGTTGCTTAAAGAAGATTATCAAAATGAGCATCAGTGAGACAATCACTAAAGATTTGGAGAGACAATCATAAAAAGAATTTTGTAGTCAAATTATCTTGCAAATTTGTAGTTCTTGCTCCTTTTTAAATAATCTGAAACTACAACTTACAGACAGTGCAAAATGGGTGTGGTTGAAGAAAGATTTTGAGACACCAAATTTTTTTTTTTTTTCAAGTGGAGTTTCGCTCTTATTGCCCAGGCTAGAGTGCAATGGTGCAATCTCAGCTCACTGCAACATCTACCTCCCAGGTTCAAGTGATTCTCCTGCCTCAGCTTCCCAAGTAGCTGGAATTACAGGTGTATGCCACCACGTCTGCCTAATTTTTTATGTTTAGTAGAGATGGGGTTTCACCTTTTGGTCAGGCTGGTCTGGAACTCCTGATCTCAGGAGATCCACCTGCCTCAGCCTCCCAAAGTGCTGGTATTGCAGGTGTAAGCCACTGTGCCCGGCAGAAACATCAATTTTTTGACCTGTTCTCAAAGCAATAGCCTTGCTCCTAATCAAACACCAGCAGTATAAAAAGTTTTATAACAAGTAACAGATGGCTTGGACATTCAAAAAGTTCTTGGAAACCATGTACTGAGCACTGAGGGAGAGAAATAATTTGTTAAGTTGCTTCTCAAAAATTATGGATTTTACTTTACAAACGTGTACATGTGTGCACACAAAGATACAGACACACATGCTATTATTTGATTCCTCACTTTAACCAGCCACTCACCAGACCTGATGACACAGATCAGGAGGGTTCTACTAGAGAGCATGTCGACATCCTCCAGTGCAAGGCCTCCAAGATACCTTTAAATGAAGGCACTGTGTGTTTGGAAGGAAAACTGATTTGTAGAAGCAGCAACTTTCTATCCATAATAAATATCCTCTAAAAATCATGGACTCGGTAAACTGGTGAATTTTAAGTTTTAAATTGAGTCAATTGATGTCAGTGATATGAGAAACACATTCAAAACCATTGGATCCATTTGATTTGTAAGTCGTTCTCATCCATTTGATTTAAGTTAACACTAAAACCACTGCTATATCAAGGAATTAAAAATTCTACAGAAGTCAGTTTCTTGTACAAATCTGAATCCCACTTTTAAAGAAAGCTTAATCTTCAGGCCAGGCACAAATGGCTCACGCTTGTAATCCCAGCACCTTGGGAGGCTAAGCAGGTGGATCACTTGAGGCCAGGAGTTTGAGACCACATTGGCCAACATGGCGACACCTGTCTCTACTTAAAATACAAAAGTTAACCAGGTGTGGTGGTGAGTGCCTGTAATCCCAGCTACTCAGGAGGCTGAGGCATAAGAATCGCCTGAGCCTGGTAGGCAAAGGTTGCAGTAAGCTGAGATTATGCCACTATACTCCAGCCTGGGCAACAGAGGGAAATTCTGTCTCAAAAAAAGAAACAAATTAAATAAATAAATAAATAATAAAAGAAGCTTAATCTTCAGAGTGAAAGATCTCTAACTATGTTTATCTTGAACTTTTACTCTACCTGTCTCAACACTGCCTTTAGAAAGGGTGGAAGGGAATAAGTCTGAAGCTGGAAAAGTTCTGAGGGCTCACATTCCGTCACGAAGGAGTTTACATCACTTCGGTATTCCACTGGGCAGACAAAGTACTGGTATTTGGATAACACATAGGCAGCCTGGTGTTCAAAACAAAACAAAACAAAAAACAAAGCAAAAGTTCATGACACACTGACTAAATATATATCTTTTAAGGTATACATCAGAAGGGCCACAGATAGAATGCCAGAATTTCTGTCTTAATATTTTGCTATGTATTTTCAAAGTTAAATGATCATAATTATCCTAGTAAAAGACTTAAAAGACCATTAGAAAAAAAGTTTTTTTGAAATCAATAAGATTGTAATCTCTGCATAATCACAATTATATGGTACAGGAGAATAAAGAACTGAAGTATACTGCACAAAAGTTTATATTAATTTAATCAGTTAATAATTAACCAGTAATTAAACATTACATTGAAAATAGTACACAATAGTACAGGTGAAAAACACCACTGTTCTTAGCCAGCCCAGAAAACTTTGACCAAATTATTCTTTCCCTGGCCACACCACTGCAATTTTTAAAACTAGATGTCCTCAGCCTTGGAAGTAAGATACATAAAATAAAATATCCTGTTATAAATTTAAATTGCTAGACAACAGCTTATTCTCTTTTTCTTGCAGCCATTCACCCTGTTATTCTGCTCCAGAATGATTAATAGAAATTCAAGACACTAGGAATGAATATAAACTGATTTTGCTTCCAAACAACCAGTTTATTATATATATAAAATATATATTCTATAGATTACATATTATTATATATATTATGTATATATAATTTCTTATAGATGTGAAATTTCCTTCCCCATTATTTTGTCATGCTTTACATGCTTATAGGGTAGCTCCTACTTTTCTTCCAATGATATGGCTATTCCTGTGGTATTTTCAAGATAGTCTTTGATAATAACAAATTCTTACACTATTTAACTTCATAATGTTTAATTATTCTCACTTTGTAAACACATTGGATGAGATTGGATCCTTTTGCATTCTTCTATCTGTCAATTATTATCTCATCAATATTCTACCACAAAAACATTGGAACAATTTTATCACATTTTATTAAAATTTTCATTGCAAATGAACTAAATTTATAAATTAAATGGAGGAATTCTGGTGGTTCCCCCATCCAGGATCATGGCACACTTCCATTTATTTGTATATTCACTCTCTCCATGCTTCATGTTGTTACTAGGTACTCTAGATTTGGATACAGAATGTAACTACAGCTGTCAGAAACAAGGAAAAATTAAGCTTCCTGACAGTACTTTTTTGTATATTTATCTTATATCCAGCTATGGTACTACACTCTCATTCTCACTGGACACCTTTTAATAAAAATCTAAATCCTATAACTGTAAACTAATTTGTAAAACATAAACAATAGCTATTTAACATGCTAAAAGCGAATATTAATAATTTATAGTTAACAGACTGTTTTTGCATGTTGGGTCCACAACAGTAACCACCCACTGAGCCAAGTGGCCACCATGTGTTTAAGAAGGCAGAGCTTTTCAACAGTATTTGCATACTCTGCTATTACTCAAGGCCACCACCTGTCCCAGTACTTGTGCCCCACACCTAAGGCAGAATAGCTGTTAGAAACTACCAAACACAACAGCACAACAGCATGGATGGCCATTAGAATTACCTGGGGGTGTTAATTGGCCTGGGATAAGGTGGAGACACAGATTTTGTTTAAGCTTCTCAGGTGATTCTATATGTAGCCAGGATAAGGGCTACTGAGGTACAGTACTGGTTCTTTTTAGTAGGTTTCAATAAATACATTATTAGCATTTTGTGGTTTAATTTTTCTAGGTTTAAAGTAGACTAATAAGCTTGGTATCATATTTCAAAATGTATATAAAATAAAAATCTTAGTAATACTCACAATGAATCCAAACACAACTGTGGAAAAGAAACCACCAATGAATCCTTCCCACGTCTTTTTAGGAGACAACTAAAAAAGGGCAAATAAAATTAAAAAGCATTACTGTACTCACAAAACTCACATTATATATATATACAAACTCTGTTCAAGGAGTTTCCTCAATAACCTGTACATCTCTTCTTACTTTTTCTCTTATTGGAATAGTTTAAAACCCTTTTTCCTTTTCTCTGATCTTGATTTACTACTGAAAATCTCTCTAATAATATTTAAACACATAGTAGACCCTCAAATATTTGACGCTGTGAATATGTGTTTGTTCATGTTAAATGACCTAAATTTGTTTTGTCTCTTAAAAGACTATAAACTCTATACGAAAATAACTGTCCCATGACTTTTATGCTAATATAAAACCCGATAATAGTTGGTGTAAGTTCTTTGAATAAGAATGAGATATATTCGTTCCAAGTACACACAGTCAATATTGACCCGCTATTGGCCAAAAATAGAATGAGTACAACAAAACATGGACATTTTAGCACATATAATTTTCACATATTCCTAATATGCTACATAAACATAGACTTCCTTCTGATACGGCAAAATACTCCAGAACCCCAGATACTGTATTTGCTCAAGTATTCACATATCCTTCTCTCTTTTTTCACAACCTATGTCCATCTCCAAGAAGATAGGAACATGTACTTCAAAGAAAAGATATTGTTTGTGTTGGATTCAGGCTATTGCGGTCCAGTCAATGGACCATTCATGGAGAGGAATCCGGAAAAAAATCTAGAAGTTAGTGGTGTCGGGCAGAAGGAAAAGATTCAGGAGTAGAAGGTGAAAGTTGTTGCCCAGGGGAGATAAAGAGATGTCTGGGGGGATTTGGTTATCAGGTCATTAATGAGGGACAGAAACCAAATATCAGAATGAAGTCTCTGGAGATTAAAATGGGTTATGGGTTAACCTATAGGAGCTCTTCACAGACTTCTTGTCCTGATATTCATAGAGCCCCAAACCAAGACAGTTGGCAGAAATCGTTTCCTGACAAATCTGACAACAATTCTGCCACAGAGAAAGGACAGACATACCTTCTCCTAGGGTAATTCACTATCACTGCCATGCAGGAGGAGCAGACTCAAATTCAAAAGTGCTGATTACTGTAAAGATAGCTTATCAAATTAAATTGATGCCTATCATATAGATTTAGGGGTTAATTGTTCAATTATCTAAGTATATTATACGACTAACCCAGCCTGATAAATTCACTGGAAGGCTGTGTTCAAAATCAGTTGCTAAGATTCTTCCACAGCTATAACAGCCTTTTTGAAGGCTTCTGATATGGTTTGGATCTGTGTCTCCACCCAAATGTCATGTCAACTTGTAATCCTCAGTGTCAGAGGTGGGGCCTGGTGGGAGGTGACTGGATCAGGGAAGCGGTTTCTAATGGTTAAGCACCATTCTCCTACTGCTGTCCCATGAGTTCTCATGATATCTGGTTGTCGAAAAGTTTGTGGCACCTCCTCACTCTCCCACTTTCTCCTGCTCTGACCATGTAAGATGTGCCTGCTTCCCCTTCCACCAAGATTGTAAGTTTCCTGAGGCCTCCCCAGCCATGCTTCCTGTACAGCCTGCAGAACCATGAGCGACTTAAAGCTCAGGCATTTCTTTATAGCAGTGTGAGAATGAACTAATACAGCTTCCCAAGCCGAAAAATTCTCAGTCTGGGTATAACTCTTGAATACATAAATCATGTGCTCTGGAGTAGCTTTAGAAACGTTTTAAAAATATACAGCTTGCTTACCAGTATCCTTATACAGCTCAGCCCAACACTCTGTGTGCTGATGCTCTTAGCAGATGCTCTCTGTGAGCTCCTCCCCAAGAAGGGTAGAGTTTACAGAGGTTTTTGGAAGAACAGGCAGTCCACAAATTCCTCTGGTAATACAAAACTACCCTCATACCACTCTGAACAAACAGAAGGCTTTATATCTGAACAATTGTCTCAGTCCTTTCAAAACTGCCTTCATATAATAATATCAAAACAGCCAAGTAATAATATGTCTGTCAGAACATTATTAAAAACTTTGACCAATAATGTGAATTGTGTGAATCTTATCTGAAACTCCAACATGAAACGCTCTTTTAGGCCAGGTGTGGTGGCTCATGCCTGTAATCCCAGCACTTTGGGAGGTCAAGGTGGGCAGATCACTCGAGGTCAGGAGTTCTAGACCAGCCTGGCCAACATGGTGAAACCCTGTCTCTACTAAAAATACTAAAATTAGCCAGGCATAGTGGCAGACGCCTGTAATCCCAGATACTTGAGAGGCTGAGGCAGGAGAATCACTTGAAGCCAGGAGGTGGAGGTTGCAGTGAACCCAGATTGCACCACTGCACTCCAGCCTGGGTGACAGGGCGAGACTCTGTCTCCAAAAACAAATAAAAACAAAAAATAAAAATAAATAAGAGCTCTTTTAGAAGAAATCAGTTCTAGAAAATGATTTGATTTCCATGAAGAATTAGTTTATTTCTTCTCCCGAATGAGAACTATATAATTTAGTTCATTTCCTTCTTTACCTCCATTGCCCATAAACAGAACCAATTCCATAGCAAAACAACATGGCCTACTCAGGTGTATTTTCCTTTCCCTTTCATTATTATTTGTATTGTATTAGTATTTTATTGTAGGGCCCCAAAATCTTTTGATACGAGTTTGGATATAAAAAGTCCCACAAATGGATATGACGATGTGAAGGTGGTATTACATAATCTCTTTTAGAAAGTTTGGTAAAGAAGGGGACAGGTGAGGCTACAGGTTGAAGGGAGAGGAGAGTCAAGGAAAAGGCTTGTGTATAGGCCTGCTGGAAAGGAAGATAAAGAAGAACTGCACCAATGGCCGAGAAAAAGAAGCCACAGAGCCGAGGGGCGGTGGCTCAGGCCTTTCATCCCAGTACTTTGGGAGGCTGGAATGGGCAGACAGCTTGAGCCCAGGAGTTTGAGACAAGCCCGAACAACATGGCAAGACTCTATCTCTACAAAAAATACAAAAATTAGCCGGGTGTGGTGGCATGAACCTGAAGCCCCAGCTACCCGGGAGGCTGAGGTGGGGGGATTGCTAGAGCCTAGGAGGTGGAAGCTTCAGTGAACCATGATAACACTACTGTACTCCAGCCTGGGTGGCAAAGCAAGGCCCCATCTCCTGAAAAGAAAAGAAGCCACATGAAGAAAGAAAAGAAAGACAGAAAGGAGGGAAGGAGGGAAGGAAGGAAAGAAGGAAGGAAGGACAACTGATGGAGTCATGCCCTTACTGAGGAGCCAACAGAAGAACTGATGAAGAACCCAGAAGGAAGTATTGAGAAATATGGCTTGCTGCTTTTGTACCGTGCAGCTAAGGAAAATCAAAGCACCTTGGAAATAAAAGATGCACAACAGCATAAGTTGTTGGAAATGTCCTCCAGTGGCTAATCTTTAAGGTTATATAGTGGCTTGCTTATAAAATTTTTCCATTACCTTAATTAATGGAGTTCTCCCAAAAAAAAATCCAAAAAGGTAAGCAGTTATGTCATTGCAGATAACACTTGATATTGGAACAAGGAACCTGTTTTTAAAAAAAAAAAAAAAAGTCAGCAGGAAAAAGTTCATGTGAGTAAGTGGCAAATATTCGCACAGATTACGATTCATAATGAGCTATCAGAATAACCCTTTGGATTGCACTGCAGCCTAGCCAGAACATAACACTTGCCAAAACAGTAGAAATGATAAATATCAATCAAATTTGCCCACTTACCAATTTAAACAGAGCAAAATCTAAAAATAAACTAACACGCTAGGAAAATACTGCTAAGGAAAATATTAAATTATTGATTTCTACAGTTATGGATGTTTTCATTTTAGCTTTATGAGGAACATGTTATAATAAAAAATAAAAGGCAGGCTGAAAGCTAATCTTAAGAAAACCAGCCTTTTAATATGAAAATGAGTCATTTCTTTAGACAGAGCATAACCTGATAAATTTATATCGAGTTCTTAATACATATTCTCCATTATTTTTAATTATATCTTAGCTTATGATTTCAGTAAACCCTACTGAATGTGCAGAACCTACTTACTTCAGTAACTGCCCCATCAATGAAAAGTCTGCATAATACATTAAAGACAATCTTAAAATGATTCCAATTACTTACACACACACATATACACACAGAGACACACAGACATACAGACACACCCACACCCTTGGTAAAAAGGCATAAAGCTGTCAAGGGAATACAATTTATCTTGACAAACCCCATCAACTGTAAAAGATTTTAATTAATGAGTTTAAAATGAGTAGGAAAAATATGGTCACTTTTTCTAAATCTTAAGCTTTTTCTCCATTCCAACTAATTTTTAAGTAATAAGTTTTATGATTTTTACCTAACAAAAATGCATTCTGAATATGCAAGCCACTGCCATAGAGCAATTAACTTCTACAATCTGGAAACCCACTCCTACATAGGAGCAAAGGAAAAAACCTACCTACCTTTCACCTAGAAAAACATGCATTTCTTCACAGTAGTTACTAACAGGCAAAGTTTTATATTTTCTGGCATTCTATGTAAATAATATCTTAATAAATATTATATTTAAAGTCTATCTTTTGTGAAAAGTCACATTAGGATTTATTAACACCTGAAAATGTAATTAATTGTTTGGGTCTTTTATGGAAACTTCCTATATTTGGAACCTGAATAAGAAGGGTATCCAGTTGTTAATGAAGCATTTTGTCTTTAGATGTCAAATAGTAAGCAAAACTCAGTAAGATAGTTTAATGGAATAGGAACAACAAACAGCATATTTTAGTAGAAATCTGCAAGACATTGTCCAATGTTAAAGAGCTATAAAAGTGCTAAGACATAATTATTAAGCAGCATAATTCTGTTGCCTTACCATATCATGCCTTCAAACAGATTTTGGATGACAAGGTGTGACTGAGTGACAGTTATCAATAAAGTGACATGAGTCCATGCGAACTGTTAATAGCCCAACAATACAAAAATTAGTGAACATAACTGATCAGTGCAGCTGAAGAAGCAACAGCGATTTTGAAACGCAAATGTCTACCATGACTTTTGGTCAAAATGCATACGTTAGAGTCATATAAAATAAACACCGTTAGTAAATTATGTTCCTTTTGTTGCCTACTGGAACCTTAAAATAATGAAAACATTTAACAAAGTAACCTTAATTTACATACAAATAGAATTCTAATAATAGATATAGTACTAAATTTTAAAACATATAAAACATAAACCATTATCTTGAATCATTAGATTTAAGTGATAATGAGAGATTTCTGTTGTTTTAGCATTTAAAGGGGAGCATTTTACTCTGGCTGCATTCTGTGGTTATTAAAAAATGCTACAAATTCCTTTTCTTTCAGAGTTTATTATGGTAACTTTTTCCCATAAAGAGTTATTTCCAACTTTAAATTATTCAAACCAGCAGGGTTCAACTGCCCTTAAACTCTATCTTTCATACTTGAAGGGTGATCGCGACAGGTCTGTTCAATGACAGTATTCAATTTCAAATTTTTAAAGACCTTTGTGTTTTACCAATTCTAGCTAGCCTGAAAGATGGCCACTTTTAACACAATCAACAATATGGGTAGAATATAAACAAAAGAAGCCAAGGTTTCCATGTACTAGTCTTATAATTTTGATTGAAATTCATAAAATTACTTTTAAAAATTCTTAAAGAGTTTGATTTATTCTCCCCGGACCCCTGCCCTTGAGACAGGGTCTCACTCTGTCACCCAGGCTGGCATGCAGTGGTGTGATCACAGCTCACTGCAGTCTTGACCTCTCAGGTTCAAGTGATCCTTCTGCCTCAGCCTCCCCAGTAGCTGGGACTACAGGTGCGTGCCACCATGCCCGTCTGATTTTCATATTTTTTGTAGAAATGGGGTTTTGCCATGTTGCCCAGACTGGTCTCAAACTCCTGGACTCAAGGCATCTGCCTGCCTTGGCCTCCCAAAGTGTTGGGATCACAGGCATGAGCCATCGGTGCTTGGCCTTTTGATTTATTCTTAATAAACCTGTTTCCCATTTAAGCAACCATATTATAATGGTTGCTTTGTTTTATTCGATTTTTATCTGCTTAAAAGATCCAATTCTCTTTTACCCTGATTGCTTAAAAATGCATAATTAATTTTTTTCCAACAGATGCCATTTATATTTTCACTGGATATTCTATTACTTTTACTTGTCTTGTTTCTACATAAAATTCACTCAGAATTTTACTCTTCATGCTCAGATCCCCTGAAATAAGAACTATAAGAAACACAATTTCCCAGCAATTATGTTCAGCAGAATGTCTTAATGGAGAAAAGCTAAGCATAAAGAACAGAAAATATATTCCAAGTCCAAAATAAGCCTATTACATGAATTTACAGATCTGAATACTACATTGCATTGCACAGTCTTACTAGCTACAGTTTAAGAAAATAAGAAAAGTTCATATGTAAAGTGATACATTTCTTAAGACAGGCTTTGGTACATTGAACAAAATATCTTATGCCAGAAAGAATTACACAATTCTATGACTAACCATGACCACCAAGATCATACATGCTCTGCTGCTTTATGCTCACGCCAAGTGCAAGTAAACATAGCTACTTTCATAGAACAATATGACAGATGCTTCCCAGACTTAGTAACTGTCCAGGAGTAAGAAATTCTTCAAATTTCTACATATTTAAGGAACCCAAAAACTTTAATTTTATACCATTTGAAATTATTCAAAGAAAAAGTTCTCAGTAAACTTTGAAAACAGTTAAAATTTAAAAATCCTCACAAACTTCTCAACTTTAATAGTTTACATTTAATGATCATCTGAAATCCAAATATCCCTCACATTCATGCAAAACAACAGCTAGTAGATTAGACTGTATCTTCTCACTACAGAAAAAAAAAGTTAAGGGTTTTTATCACAGATAATGACTAAGGAATAATAGTTAATACACACCATATAAAACTGCAGACGATAATGTTTCTTCACCAAACTGAGTACAAACATGCAGAAACCTGTTCAAGAACAAAAAACATGTGCTCGTAGTACAATTTGGTACAAAGGGTTAAGATTCCCTGAGCCCAAATAAACCAATGTCCTATATCACAGCTACGCGTATTTTAGCCACTTACTCAGACGCCATCTCTCCTACTATCTTATATTAAGCATTTTAAGTAAGTTTTTTGAAGGAAACAACCTTGTACTCTCCAAAGTGCCTAATATATATTCCGTGGCACAAATTCAATAAACATCCTCTGCATTAATTTAATTAATTAATCCCTTGTTAATATGTGGGCATGGAAAACAGATCTTAAATTTAAATTAAATAGTATTTATTTGCTGTAACAATGCATCAAGTATATGTACAGAATGTTTTCAATCTCTACATAATAGAAAAATGAATAATAACTATTATAGCAGCTGAAGTCTGTTGAATGCTTACTATTTCTAGGCTCTTATCTAAGCATTTAATCATTAATGATAATTAATCCTTTATTATCAATCCTTTCCAAATCCCTATAACATACTCATTATTAGCTCCATTTTACAGATGAGGAAAAATGCAAAAAAGGCTTTATTAATTTACTGAAGATCACAGGGCTAGAAAATAAACACTCAAATACTATTGACCCCTAAGAGTCCCATGGTTCCATAAACCAAAATCAGCAAAATTCAGGTTAAGAGCAATTTGCAATTTCTCAAAAGCATACAATAATTATAGTAAAATGTAATACTCTTAATAATGTAAAGATTTACAAACAGTATTTGTATTTATGTTTACATTTTACAAATTTATTACAATGAAAATTTATTAAATTCTAACCAATTAAGTGAAATCTAATCATCACACACTAAAATAATGGGAGGCAATATGAATCACTTCTTGCCAAAAATACCAGTAAACTTCTAAAGATAGGTTTATTTTACAGAGGTGGATATCGAAAAATACATAAACCAAATTTAATTTCAGATAAATGGCTATGTATGCATTCTATTCTGCAACATCTCTTTTTTCTTTTTTGAGTCAAGGTATCGCTCTGTGGCCCAGCCTGGAGTGCAATGGCACAATCACAGCTCACTGCAGCCTTGAACTCCTGGCCTCAAGTGATCCTCCCACCTTGGCCTCCCAAAGTATCAAGATTACAAGTGTGAGCCACTGTACCTAGCCTCTGCAGTATCTTTAAAGAGTGAGTTCTCCAAGAGAGAAATTGAATTTTCAGTTGATCAATTCTACATAAAATAAATACTAGACTTTGTACATCCAAGTTATACTTACCAAGGCAATTCTACCAGTAGAGTAAACAAGGGTACTACTACTCTTACCAAGCAAAGAATCCAACAGCAGCTGCCTTTCACTACTTTCGATGATCAATTTGAAATGTCAAAGCAGAAAGGACCATGACAAAATGAAGAGAACGAACACTGAGCCCCATCTCACCTCCTATTTGTCATCTATGAGGTAATCCAACTAACTGGCCTGCACAAGCAATATGGACACATTTTCTGAGTGGAGGCACAAATGAAAGCCAATATGTCACTTTATTGAGAGAAAGAAGGAAAGAGGGAAAGAATGAGAGAGAGAGATACTAAAACATGAAATTAATGGCATCAAAATTGCCAATTGTATAAAAGATTCCTTTAAAAATTCCTGCTTTTGAGTTGTTCTTCTACAGCAGATAAACTTATCTTGAAGCTCAAGTAATGACTTCAATGCTGTTTTGTGCCACTGATCCATAGTAAAAGGTGAACGTGGACTGGACTCGGTTCAAAGGCCAATGGGTAAGGGCAAAGCAGAGACACAAGACAGGAACAGTGTTTTCTGTCCAAACAGACCCCTTGACTCTCCCAGCACAGCCTTGGGAACTTCCCAATATCATTAACTATAAATTATCTATTCACAAATACTACTCCAAAATATATGATTTTCTCTTTCTTGAAATTATAACACCATTCACCCTTACTTACATTTCTTCAAACACAATTACCGGTAGAATCATTTAACATTTTCCTAATGGACATTTTATCCAGGAGAACCTTGGCAACTCACGTTTACCTGATCCAGTTTTGCCTATGTGATAGAATTGTCTGACTCCTAGATACAGTAAGGTAATATAGTTCTCTGACTTGGAGGAAGGGGGAGGTATACAGTGTTTTCCTAGCATAGCTAAGGCTAACTATAGTCATCTCTCATTATCTCTGGGTGATTGGCTGCAGGATCCCCAAAGGACAAAAATCCATGGATGCTCAAGTCTCTTCTATAAAATGCTATAGTATTTGCATCTAACCTACTTACATCCTCCTGTGCATCTTAAATCATTTCTACATTACTTATAATTCCTAATACAATGTAAATTCTACATAAATAGTTGTTAGACTGTATTTTTCAGGGAATGATGACAAGAAACAAGTCTATACATGCTCAGTAAAGACACAATTATCCATTGTGTTGCTTTTTTTTTTTCCAGAATATTTGCGATCCACAGCTGGTTGACTCCAGGGATGCAAAACCCATGGATATAGGAGGGCCAATTGTACTAATTTTTAAAGAAAAACATTGTAAAAAAGAAACATATGAACTTAATCTTTCTCATTCACAACTATATGGACATATTAACATTTTATGTTTCAATACTTAAAAATATATTTATATTTTAATAAATCTGTGGAAAGGATCACTTTTTGTACACTTGGATCCATAGTTTCATTTTTTTTCCCTGATTGTTAACAAAGAATGCTTGCATGACTATTTCTCTTTTTTTTTTTTTTTTTTTTGGAGACAGAGTCTTACTCTGTCGCCCAGGCTGGAGTGCAGTGGCGCGATCTAGGTTCACAGCAAGCTCCGCCTCCCAGGTTCACGCCATTCTCCTGCCTCAGTCTCCTGAGTAGCTGGGACTACAGGTGCCTGCCAGCAAGTCTGGCTAATTTTTTGTATTTTTAGTAGAGACAGAGTTTCACCGTGTTAGCCAGGATGGTCTCGATCTCCTGACCTTGTGATCCGCCTGCCTCGGCCTCCCAAAGTGCTGGGATTACAGGTGTGAGCCACTGCGCCCGGCCTGTATATTTCTAAATTAAAATCACAGAATGTGTTACAGTACTATAAATAAAAGTACTGAAAAGGCATCCTAATATATAGTTCTTTATATAAAAGTTATACTTATTATTTATCTACATAGTATTGTGCCTGGTGTTCTCAATACAAAGATACGTATATCTCGTTGCCCAGCAACAAAGAGTTCTCCAGCGATTAAGCAGAACCAGTTACCCAACAAACTAAAGAGAGGTATATCCCAAAAGAACAAGAGGCCGGGCGTGGTGGCTCATGCCTGTAATCCCAGCACTTTGGGAGGTCGAGGCGGGTGGATCACGAGGTCAGGAGATCGAGGCCACCCTGGCTAACACTGTGAAACCCCGTCTGTACTAAAAAATACAAAACAAAATTAGCCGGGTGTGGTGGCGGGTGCCTGTAGTCCCGCCTACTGGGGAAGCTGAGGCAGGAGAATGGCGTGAACCCAGGAGGCAGAGATTGCAGTGAGCCGAGATCGCGCCACTGCACTCCAGCCTGGACGACACAGCGAGACTCCGTCTCAAAAAAAAAATAAAAAACAAGAGAATCCAGGTGCAGTGTCCTATGCCTTTAATCCCAACACCCTGGGAGGCCAAGGAAGGAGGACGGCTTGAGGCCATGAGTTCAAGACCAGCCTGTGCAACACAGCAGGATCCTGTCTCTATGAAATAAAAGTAAAAATTAGCTGGGCAGGACGGCACATACCTACAGTCCCAGCTACTTGGGAGGCTGAGGCTGGAGGATCACTTGAGCCCAGGAGTTTGAGACTGCAGTGAGCTATGATCAAGTTACTATACTCCATCCAGCCTGGACCACAGAGCAAGTCACCATCTCTTAAAAAATTTATTTAAAAAAGAAAAAGAGGATGAAGATTTTTAAGGGGGTCAGGAAAAGTAAAGGAAAAAACACAAGATACTGAAAAGCCCAACAGATGAGACAGAGGGAATTTCAGAAAAATAGATAAAAAATATTTATTAAGCACCTTTGATATGCCAGAAACAAGATGCAAAAATGAATAAGATAGGCACTGCTATTCAGGAGCTCTTACTCTTGTTGAAGACAACGAAAACAAATGAAAATAAAGTTGCTTTTTAAATTTACCATTGATGATTAGTCAAAATTTAGTAAACATATAGCCCTTAATCCAAAAAACAGACAGTAGGATGGGCCCAAGATTGAATACTAGAGCTTCCGACTCATCCTCCATTCTTTCACTTGGTTATATTCTTCATTATACTTGCCTAAACCATCAAAACTTTCTAGCATCAAATTAAATAAGCATTGTGTGCCTTTATTCTAGCATCAAATTAAAAAAGCATTGTGTGCCTTTATTCAGACACCAGGCTACAACTGAGTTGTTCTGAAAAAGTTTTAAACGAATATGCATTGTAGAGATTACCATACAAACCAATCATCATATTGGTTAAACATTTTAAAAAGTTTTCTATTAATCTGAATGGTTAGTCTAAGGTTTAGAACCAGGACTAGCATGTATATAGAGTTTAGCAGTCTTTAATTCAGAAATTTTAAGTAGTTTTGGAGACACAGTCTTTTGTGAATTATTTGTGACATTTTTCTAAAGATTTCATTAATATCCTCTGATATAAAAGATACTCAGGATGTTTGGGGAAAATATCTTAATTATGCATTAATATTGGCTATAACTTAGTTTTGTATGTCCATCAATTTTCTTGAACTGAAAGCATTACATTCAAGTCATATTATCTCCCTAAGAATTTTAAAGAAATCAAAATAGCTATGCATGCACAAATACAAGCAAAAAATAATTTATTAAACATAATATGCACATCACTATAGTTGAATAAAGAAATGTAAGGTGATGATATTAAGGGTCAAATACCTTAAGTTTGTCGACATATCACTGCTAACCATGTAATTGCATGACATGAGGGGTCAGAATTGGAGATACCTATATTTTATTTAAATAAAATTCAATGTCAATGAAGTAGTTTGAACTGTCTCTGCTTTTTAAATCTGGTAAGACATACATTTTCTGAAGTCATTTGACCACTATAATAGAACTAAAATTTTCACAGGGCCCTTGGAATATTGTTTAACAAAAAGACTTCCAAAGATATCCACAGCATAATTTGAAAGAAAGGTACAAATACCTCAATGTTAGCACACTCTCTGTTTCCATAGTCCTGTTTCAAAGCTTAACTCCATTTGCTGGACTAAGCTCACAAATGTTGCTAAGCACTTCAAAAGTAGCCACTAAGGCCTCAAGACTCAGCAAACAAAACACTGATACTAAGAAAATATCATTAAGAAGCACTGTGTGTGGATGTGCATGTTCTCAGCCTTTTAATCCTTTATCCAACAAAAACAGAGTCGGACCCTCAATGCCAGTCCTGCACTGCGCTCTGGGAATTAAACAAACAAGAGAGGTACACCATGGGTGCTTTTGGTCTAACCGAGCCATTTTTAGGCCACCCTTAAGATGATAATAGACATATAGTATTCAAGTATTCTATGCCTGTTTTATACTGGAAGTTACACCATTTAACTGAGTAGCTCCTAGCTTACTATGAGGCTGCATTTTTAAAGTATACCTATAGAGCGGGGCATGGTAATACACGCCTGTAATCCCAGCTACCCAGGAATCTGAGGCAGAAGGGTAAGTTGAGTCCAGGAATTCAAGACCAGCCTGGGAAAACAGTGACATCCTATCTCAAAATAACAAACAAAAAGTACATTTGTGTGACTATAATGATGTCAATATCCTGGTGTGATGTACTATAGTTTTGCAAAATACTATTATTGATGATAACCGAGCAAAGTGTAAATAGATCTATTATTTCTTACAACTGCATGTGAACATGCAATTATCTCAACAAAGATGTGCATTTTAAGCCAATAACCTGTGATATATAAACAACTTTTCATAGACTGTCATAAAATAGCAGTTGGGTTCTACGATCAGCCTGTGGTATTTTTATTTTCTAACTTATTACTCATTTAGTATTAACTACACACCGGAAGAGTTTAGGTCCTTACTACATTTAGTAGCTTCCTATCTAGTCTGCCTGATAATGTCTCCCAACCTACTTCATTTAATTACAAATCTGGTTACATCATTTCTTAGCTTAAAATCCTCCAATGTTTTCCCAGATATAAAGTCCAAACCCTCCCTATGACATACAAATTTTCTCAAGATGTGGCTCCTGCCTACCTTCCATGCCTCCATGAACCCAAAACATGCAATCCTTTCTCATTCTCATGCCTGCACAGCTGTTCCTCTGCCTGGAATGGACTTTTCTACTATCTGATACCTGGCAACTGCCTGCTTGCTCTTTCCTTTTCATGAAACCTGTCATCTCTTCTCAAAGGCCCTCCATGGCCTTCCTTCCTCTTCTTCATGCTCCTGCCAGAACTTGTTCACATTTCAGCAATGAACTAGAAGACTCACATCTCACCAGCTTCAAGACCCTGGAAGGCACACAATCGCTTCATTTCCCTTTATATCCTCAACATCATTCACAGTACCTAGCATTTGAAAAACACTCAAATGTTTGCTCAAAGAATGACTTTAAAGACTTTCAGTAAGTTTCTGTGATTCTGAGTGTAAAATAAGAAATGGTAAAATATGTCTATGGTAGAAATAAGTATACTGTTAGAAAAATGAAGAAATACCAGGCCAGACATGGTGGCTCATGACCATAACCCCAGCACTTTGGGAGACCAAGGCAGGAGGATCACTTGAGCCCAGGAGTTAGACACCAACCTGAGCAACATAGTGAAACTCCATCTCTACTAAAAACACAAAAATTAGCCAGGTGCAGTAACACATGACTGTAGTCCTAGTTACTTGGGAGGCTGAGGCAGGAGAATCATCTGAACCCAGGAGGCGGAGGTTGCCATGAGCCGAGATAGTGCCACTGCACTCCAGCCTGGGCAACACAATGAGACTCTGTTTCAAAAAAAAGATGAAACACAGATTGTATTTTTACAGAAGTAGAGTCCAAAAGTCATACATGAAACAAAGAATTACTAAAAAGGGGCTGGCTAGGAGGCGATAATCAAAGACAAAATATATAAAGAAACAACAAAGAAAATGAATTACACTATTGGTCCACACTCAATTGAGATGTTATTCTCAAGCATAAATTATAGCAAAACAAAGGGGAAAACAGTAATCGCCTTATATGCCGACATTCTACCTCTCAGCTATTGCTGTATATCAATATAGATGTAACTGCAGATATGGATACAATGATAGGTGTAGATGTGCCAATATAAATCCATCTATAAGCTATTAATGTATGAAGCGAAAAATGGTACAGAAGAGATACTCTTACTTGTATAAGAAAAAAGGAAGGGGGATGTACACATAAAAGCTGGAATACTCAGACAATTTCTGGAATAACAGTAGTAAGCCTCCAGATATTGTAAGTAAGGCCCTGAGGTGGAGAAAAGTTTCATCAAATACTCCTTTCTAGTCTAAATTTTTATCATGGGCATATATTTTCATTAAAAAACAAAAACAAAACAAAAAAACCACTAGTTTAGGCCTCTTGAAACACCTGGCTCCTGGCATGCTCCCCATTCAGAACCCAGGGTGCCTGTCCCATCCCAGACACATGGAGGGGCCACAGGTCAGTGCCCAAGTCAGCAAGCGGCACAAACTGCAGTCATGAAAAGGAGCCATCTTTGATGTCCAGCACACTTAAGACATGAGCACCGGCCTCTGTCTCATGGCAACCACGTGAGAGGCCTGGGGTTAGAACTGCTCAGTTAAGCCTGCCAAGCCGCAGGACTGTGAGCAAAAATAACAAATTGTTCTAAGCCAAGGGAAAAACAAAACTAGTTAAGGCTTTTTGTTTTTAAATGACAGTTTGTATTCCATCCTGGTGTCCCTGCAAAATAACATTAAAAGAAATTAAGGGGAAGCCCCACGAGAACAGAGAAAACTGAAGAAATGTCAAGGAGAAAAGAAGACACATGTCTACAAAATTTGGAAGCTAGAAAACAGATAGAAAACTGTTAGTAGACCTAAGAAATTACAAGTGCCTAAACATATTTTCTAGAGAAACTAAGGAGAAAAGGCCTGGTGGAAGGCAAGACTGAGGCCTAGGCTTCTGACTTGGATTATTAAGTAAAAGTCTAACAATAAGTGTGAGCCCTAGCCAAAGCAATCAGCTGTGAGAACAGACCAAAGGTATCTTTAGAAATGCACAAACATAAGACATCTACCTTCTACACATCATTTCATAAGAAACTACAGCAGGCCATGCTTCAGCAAAGTGAGGGTGTTAACCAAGAGATGGAAGACCTGGGATGGAAGAAATGGGCTCAAATCATGAGCACAGCTCAGCAGTGGGCCCAAATGCAGCCAGCCCACACAGGAACCGGAATGCAGAGGTCTCTCGCATAGAAGTCTCCAGGAAAAAAGGCAATTGATATACTATCTGACTTGTGTAAACATCTGAAAATACTACCAACAGACATGGGGCAAACCTGAAGGAAAAATTAAAGATCTCTACACTGAAATTAGCAAATATGGGAAAGAGAAGGTGAGGCAGTTACTCAGTTCGGGAAAAACAAAGAGTAGTAAAAGAAGGAAATGTAATCATAGATACTATTTGGTTCTATAGGAAGTGATATTTTAAGTACCTACTTAATGCAAACTGTGACTATAAAAAAACTCAGTATGAAGAAGTGAGGTAGGTTATAACAGGAAGTCAATAGATAATGCCTAAAGTAAACTAAGAAATAGGCCTATTACTTAGAAAAAAGGAAAAAAATCTCAAAGCGGTGTGGTGCAGGGTTGCTGTTTACATCATAATTCTTTTGAAATTCAGTTTGAAAACTAACATGCATATATTAATGATATAAATGATTTATGTTTTAATTAACCACAATTGTTCTTTTTTTATTATTATTATTTTCAGATGGAGTCTCGCACTGTCGCCCAGGCTGCAGTGCAGCGTCATGATTCTTCATGTTGGTCAGGATGGTCTCAAACTCCCGACCTCGGGTGTTCCGCCCACCTCAGCCTTCCAAAGTACTGGCATTACAGGTGTGAACCACAGAGTCCGGCCTGGAGTGATTCTTAATAAGCACTTTTTAAACCCACTATAAGGGAGTAATTGCTATTTAAGAACATGATGAAAGATATAGCTTTATATATGAGAAACAATGAAAAAGAGAGGCTGGAATAAAATGTAACCAAAAAATTATGAATTTAAATAACAGAAATAAAAATAAACATGGAAAATGTGTTAGCTACATATCAATACAGAATATTCCTTAACTTACCTGCCAGATAGAGGGCAAATGATATAAATCTGTGGTAGCGAATGAGGAACTGAAGTTGTTCTTCTCTTTGAACAAATGTAGCAAAATAATCAGCTACAGTCTCTCCATAGAAAAAGTAGTTGACACACAATAGAAAGTACCTATAATTTAAAAACAATTAGCTTTTCTATATTTGAAGCTTTCCTTCCCCTCAAACTCAACAAAATTTTTTCTACATTCTGATGACACAAAGATCAAAACCAAGTTCAGAAGACCAATTCAAGATATATTTCACTAAAATGCTATTTTCCTGTTTTAAACTTAATTTCAAATTTATCGATTAGCAAAAATTTACCGAATATAAATCATACCTTTATTTAGCTGAAAATCTAATGCCAGAGATAGTTAGGAAACAATGTAGAAAATACTACATACACACAATCCTTCACCCTTGGGAGGTGGGAGCAGTGCATGTGTGTGTATAAATTTAATACTTTGTGTGTAGTATAATGTGTGTGTGTGTGTATGATTTTAATACTTTGTATATATGTATAATGTGTGGGTGTATATATTGAGGTATTAAGTTCATAATGAAAATTAACTCCTAACTACTCATAGCTCTAATGCTTTTTAATAGTAGAAGTCCTAAGACAAATCCCCACCTGTCCTCAGGAAGATTAAGAAGGAAAGAAAGAAGAGGTAATTCAACCTGTCTCCCCATCTGCCCTGCACGCACTGGCATCTCCCCTCTTCTAATGCTCCTAGTGGACTCTAAATGAGCTGGGATTCTTCCTCTGTAAGGCAATCAAGGCCTAACCTGGTCTACCAATCCAACTATTTACCCACTATCCGCTAAACAATACCCTCTGCTCAGAAGGGCCAGGAATATCTCATGAGCGGTAGTATAAATACGTTTGTCCCACATCTAGAAACTGATGGGTGCTACATCCCCAACCAGAAAACTCTTCTTTATCCAAAACTTGTCTTCATTTCAAATACCAGTTTATCTTTTACCTCTTGTTTGACACCTTCTACAATCACGGGAGCCCATCCTTATTTATCTTCTCTTTTTTTTAATACTTAGAATCAATACTGCATGATTTTACATTTATTTATTCTCCAGTTTCTTTATCTATCTAACATTTCCTATATACTTTGCCACTCATGAAGAAACCTGCTACAAGGAAAAATCAGCTCTCACCAAAATCAAGACACTTCTTTCTGACCATCCTAAACCCCATCTGCTATAATGAGACACTGACTCCCTGGTTGATATTAATCAAATATATTAAAAAGGATGGCTACTTGGGTTAAATATGAACTATAACGTTATCATGTTTCCTAGCCAAGGTTCTGATAGCAATGATTTATACATGAAAAGTTTTAAAAGATGTAAAATTTTGAATGTTAATATCATTTGGTGATTTGTCACTAACTTCACATGCATTTGTGTGTATACAATATGTTGTATATTATCACGTCAACTGAGGGGAAATGAAGAAAAATGAAGGAAAAGATTATATGCAAATATTTTGCTAAAATTATTATTGTAAAGGATACAAAAATGTTTCCAACACAATGTTTAGTTTTTTATTTTAAAAAAAGGACAAGAATGGTGTATATATTCAACACATATTAGATATCTCTACAAAGACTAAAATATGAGATCTGAAAGAAGTTGTATCGGAGTGGGAAAGACAAAGGTGATCTTCTTTTCAAAATTCAACTACATTATTTTTATTTATCTTTCTCTAAAATCAATCTAGAGGGTAAATTGAGTGGATACTGACTGATCAAAATGCTTCCTTTACAAACTTCAGAAATTAACTTTTCATATCTGCAATAGTTTCAAGCTTACTTACCAACTCAGTGTTCTAAACCATGGTAGATCATAGGAGTGATAGACTCTATAACCTATAGTGATAATTTCATGGAAGCATTTCACTTGGATGCCCAGAACCTGAAACCAAGAGAAAACATTAACATACATTTCTCAATGTTTACATTTGTGCTTAATCATTCAATAAAGCAGTTTGTCATATGTGTTTGAAAAATCTTAATCTACCAATTTTTAATTATTCTAAATGTCAGTAAAAAAAATGCAATATTCCATGTCTCTAAAATCAAGTGATGCCTCAAAGGGGTGGACAAAATAATGTTTTACTCAAAAAGGCTTGGAAGATCCTTCCCGGGGTGGGGAATGGCACTGGAGTTTAAAGGTTGAGGGATATAATCTGGTTGGCAACAGTCGACTAGGATTTATTCCTCATTACTATTTCATTATTGAGACTGTCCTTCTCAAGATGGAGAATCTTTTTGTCCAATCTGTCCATTATGTTTCTTGAGATACCCTAAGAAAATCATACATGAAAGTTTGCTTGTAACCATGCATTGTTATACTTGCAAGTAATAAAGATACCGTCAGGACAAACAGTTAAAACACTTTCTACCCAGTCACCCTGGAATGGCCTTTTCATCCTCCCAGCTGTGTCAGCCCTCCCATAGCCAGCTACTCACTGGTCAATCGAAGCTGGGCTACCTTAGCAAAGTATAAGCAACCTTCCACATTTGAAGCCACTTTGGCCAGTCAACTGAGTTTATGCATTTCTGTTTACACAGTGTCCTGACTGCACACCTATTAAATGGGTTTACATTTATAAATCCGTTTTTGATGTACTATTTTGTAGTCCTTCAAACTGCTGCATTCAGCAACCTGGATGAAGGTAATTTCTCAAGATGTAGCATCACACCCAGTGCTTGACCTGTCAATTTCAAGACTCAAAGAGCAAATGGCAAGTCGAACACTTATTATCATTAATTAAGAGGTAAAAATCTTTGTGAATATGGCAGACTAGCTTTTTGGCTAGAGAGCACTCTCCAGGGGCTTGTTTTTATGCTGTCCTTGAGCTAAGAATGGATTTTTATATTTTTTAAAGAGTTATTTTAAAATCAAAGATTATGTGACTGAAACAGCCCCTTAAAGCCTAAAATATTACTATCTGGTCCTTTAACAGAAAAAGCTTACCAAACTCTGTCAGAGGATATATTTTGGAATTTCCTTTTAAGATTTCCACAGGTTAGTTTTCCAAAACCTACCATTCAGAGTATTCTTAAGCTATTTTTTCCCATTATACTGATTACATGTTCAATCACATACTTTAAAAACTAAATGTCTCTTTTCAGCCACATGATAAAGAAATGTATGTGAAACCATAAACAGTACTTTTAGCGAAAAGTCATAAATGTGTTATAAAGACAGGAGGAAATCTAAGGGTCCTTCTTCAAATAACATTTGTATATAATATCAAGTCATTTCTAACACAAATAAAGAACGGAGACAATGTTTAGTATTAAGATAAAACAGTAAAGCAAAGTTAGTCAGATCTGAAGGGCTATTTTTTAAAATTATTATTATTTTATTTTATTTTATTTTATTATTATACTTTAAGTTCTAGGGTACATGTGCATAACGTGCAGGTTTGTTACATATGTATACTTGTGCCATGCTGGTGTGCTGCACCCATCAACTCGTCAGCACCCATCAACTCATCATTTACATCAGGTATAACTCCCAATGCAATCCCTCCCCTCTCCCCCCTCCCC
>NW_012102954.1:2128012-2139190 GCF_000951045.1 Mandrillus leucophaeus | reverse complement strand
TGCTGAACAGCGAGTGTACTTGTCTGATTCTTGCTTTGGAAGCTTCGTCTCAGGGGTGTACTCTACCGTGTGAGGTGTGGGGTGTCAGACTGCCCCTAGTGGGGGATGTCTCCCAGTTAGGCTACTCAGGGGTCAGGGACCCACTTGAGCAGACAGTCTATCCATTCTCAGATCTCACCCTCCATGTTGGGAGATCCACTGCTCTCTTCAAAGCTGTCAGAGTCGTTTGCATCTGCAGAGGTTTCAGCTGCTTTGTTGTTGTTGTTGTTGTTGTTGAGCTGTGCCCTGTCCCCAGAGGTGGAGTCTACAGAGACAGGCAGGACTCCTTGAGCTGCTGTGAGCTCCACCCAGTTCGAGCTTCCCAGCCGCTTTGTTTACCTACTTAAGCCTCAGCAATGGCAGGAACCCCTCCCCCAGCCTCGCTGCTGCCTTGCCCTTAGATCACAGACTGCTGTGCTAGCAATGAGGGAGGCTCCGTGGGCGTGGGACCCTTCCGGCCAGGTGTGGGATATAATCTCCTGGTGTGCCCGTTTGCTAAGATCCTTGGTAAAGCGCAGTATTGGGGAGGGAGTTACCTGATTTTCCAGGTGTTGTCTGTCTCAGTTCCCCTGGCTAGGAAAAGGGATTCCCTTCCCCCTTGCGCTTCCCAGGTGAGGCGATGCCTCGCCCTGCTTCAGCTTTCGCTGGTCAGGCTGCAGCAGCTGAGCAGCACAGATTGTCTGGCACTCCCTAGTGAGATGAACCCAGTACCTCAGCTGAAAATGCAGAAATCACCTGTCTTCTGTGTTGCTCGTGCTGGGAGTTGGAGACTGGAGCTGTTCCTATTCGGCCATCTTGCTCTGCCCCCCCCCGAAGGGCTTTTAAAATATCATACTGATGTAATTTTTATGAACGTATTTGCTAGGGTACATCCACTGGCACTATAAATTGTATTTATTTTACTAAGAGGGGAGAATAAAAGTGTTTTTAATAGCACACATTATATTTATATGATCAACTATAGTTTGCAGGGACAATTAATATGGAACTTCTAGGAAAACAGAAAACAAAAGGTTCCAAATAGTATTGTCGAAATCTTTAAACTCTATGTGTATCTTCCAGGACTGGAGGATTACACAGACATTAATACTCCACACCATCAATACTGGTAGCAATGTACACTCAAAGGACTCTGTTGGCTCAATTAATGTTTTAAGAACCTTAAAAACAATAGTCAGTATTTAAGTATCTGTTCTTTACTAGTTATTGAGGACTTATAGAAATAACATAGGGTATCTGTTCACAGAGAGGTACGTCTCTCAGGGAGGAAACACGACTACAACCCATGTGAAATAGGCAAATGGACGTGTGTAGAGGCAGACACACCTGTGGCAGGGACAGGGGGTGGGCAACGGCAGAGCTGGAGGAGAAGGATCTGCAAAGTCACCGCCTGTAGAGGGAATGGGGCGTATTAAGGGAACTACTAGGAGGGTGGAGTTGCTAGAAGACAAAAGTGGGGTTAAGAAGGAGAGAAAGAGATGAGCCTGGTCCCGGAATCCTAGGAAACAGCAGGAAGCACTGCACCGAGGAGTTGAAAGGATATGACTGGACATGAGAGTTCGGGAGAATAAAGTGGAAAGAATGGACTGGGGAGGTGACAAGAGTAAAGGCAGTCAGGCAGGCAAGATGCCACTTCGCTATCCAGCTGAAGTGGTAGAGGAGTAGAGAAGAAGACAGGAGAGAAGTAGAGGGGGCAGAACTGACTAGACCTGGTGAGTGAGGAAATTGAGGGGCTAAGGGAGAAAAGGGAACACAAAATAACACCAAGAAAGGCTTGGGAAAGTAGACAGTACGAAAGAATTATACAAATTGTGTCAATTGTCATATTCAACTAAAATCAGAGTTGAGGAGCCAAGTGGAAAAAGCACTCAGGGCACACAGCACCTGCTCCACGAATTATCCAAAGCTCAGCTGCTGAAACAGCTGGCCAAACCCTCAGACCACTTTTACTTAGTGGCTGCTGAAACAACAATGTGCCATGACTCTAAGACTAGTTTTACCTGCCACTACTGTCGCTCATCAATCAGAGCCTGCCAACTCCCCAAAACTTTACTAGTGCCAGTGGGCTTTCTTTCAAAACAGTATGTAGCATTTCTCTCTTTAATAAAACTCCCAAGCTTCTCTCATTAATAAAACTCCCAACCTTCTCTTTGTTCTTTAGACATACCAAAGACAACCCTGGTCTGGGTGTATGCTCTGAAGTGCAATTCTGTTTTTTTAAAAAATATATATACATTCCCAAATAAAATGCTTTGCATAGAGATTTGTCTGTGTATTGTTATTTAACTTTGACAACAGATTTACTCTGGATGGCTGAGGTATGAACTAGAAGTTCAGATCTGGACATTTTGAGTATGAACTATAGTACCTATGGGTTATCCAAATAAGTGTCTATTTTCACTTTGCAAATCTTTTCTAAGAAAATACTCCTGCATATAAAGTTAGAGCATATTTATGTTCTAATATGTTCAGGATAGTGTTATTCACACACACAAAAAAAAAAACAGAACATAACCTGAATGTCTAAAAATAACACAATGATTTGAATAACTTCAAATGATGCACTGAATGAATTCAGATATTCATTCACTTTAAGTGAATAACTGCATGATGAATTACATTCCAGCAAGCAGACAATCTAGTAAAGCTAATGATTATAAAGACCACAGAACAACACAAAACTTTTTTTAACAAGTTTGTTTTTTTTAGAGACAGGGTTGTGCCATGTTATCCAGGCTGGACTCAGACTGGAATTTCAGGGCTCAAGTGATCCTCCTGCCTCAGCCTCTCGAATAGCTGAGACTACAGGTGTGTGCCACCGCACCTGTCCACAAAATTTTTGATGTGATATTTAGCTTAAAAAGCAGGATGCACAATGTTAGTCACATTATTATTATGACCATGGTTTTAAAAACACAAATTAAGCAAAAAGTGATGAAATAAAATACACCAAATAACACTACTAATTGCATTTTGGTAGTCAACAACAGGGTTGGAATGATGACTTTTAATTATCTATTTTCCAAAGTAATTTGAACACACTTATACACTTCTCATAATGGGAAAAAGTAAACACACCATTTAAAAGTAAATTACATAGCATGAATTAAAACTTCATGACAAGAGTTTCCAAGAAGGCAGGGGGGAAAAAAAACCTCTTTCAATATCTTCTATGTGTTCACATCTGTCTTTAAATCAAAACATGCTTTAGTAACTCCATCACTTGGAAAGTACGATTCTAAGCCATGCATACAACAATTTAAAAATGACAAAAGAAGCCTTTTAAGGAACATGGGTATGCATTCCATATTAAAATAGTAGCTGTAATTTCCTAGAAGTTTTGTTTGTTTTTTGAGACAGAGTCTCATGCTCTCTCCCAGGCTGGAGTGCAGTGGCGCCATCTCGGCTCACTGAAACCTCTGCCTCTTGGGTTCAAGTGATTCTCTTGCCTCGGCCACCTGAGTAGCTAGGACTATAGGTGTGCGCTACCACATCCAGCTAATTTTTTGTATTTTGAGTAGAGATTTTGGAAGTGCAAAATTGAGGGTTTCACCATGTTGGCTAGGCTGGTCTTGAACTTCTGACCTCAAGCAATCTGCCCACCTCGCCCTCCCAAAGTGCTGAGATTACAGGAGTGAGCTACTGTGCCTGGCCTCCTAGAAGTTTTTAATGAAACTATATTGAATTAGTCATGTTTGAGTGCTGACATTTAAGGCAACTGTAAGCTAGATACAATGTGTCCTTCTCAAAATATAAATGATCTAGTTAAGAATAGGAATAGAAATAAGGTTTTAAAACACATAAAGTAATATCAATTGAGTACCAACTATATGTGTGAATCATCCATATCCTCTTAACATAAATATCATATAAACATTATATGTGTGTATATATATATGCATGTATGTGTATGTAATAAACTTAAATAACCAATAACAGCTCAAACCTACTTTACTTAGATCTTTAATATTCTTTTTTGCTTTTTTTGAGACAGGATCTCACTCTGTCGCCCAGACTGGAGTGCAGTGGTGCGATCTCAGCTCACTGCAACCTCCACCTCCCAGGATCAAGTGATTCTCCTGCCTCAGCCTCCCAAGTAGCTCAGATTATAGGCACATGCCACTACCAGCCGGCTAATTTTTGTATTTTTAATAGAGATGGGGTTTCACCACTTTGGCCAGGCTGGTCTCGAACTCCCGACCTCAAATGATCCACCTGCCTTGGCCTCCCAAAGTGCTGGGATTACAGGCATGAGCCACTGCACCTGGCCAGATCTTTAATATTCTTATTTTCTTCTTTAATTAAACTCACCAATTGAAGCAAATAACTTGTAATAAGATCATATTTTCCTTTCATAGTAGAAAAAAAATAAACAAAAAAACTCAGGTACTGTAGGCACACTTATGGTTCTCTTAAAAAATCAGAATCCAAATGTATGCATGCATGCCTTTAAAACCGTCTTGAGTTTTGTCATAAAGAGTGGTTAGAAAATAGTTTTTATCCACAAATTCTTGCTGTAGTTATTATACTCAACAGTTCAGTTTGGAGAAACATGTAAATCACAGGGGAACCCACCAAACCTGCCTACGTCAGTGTATCTAGGATATTGGTGGTTTCTGATATCTTAGATCAAAATTTTCTTCTTACTCCTTACTTCTCCCAAATAAATTCTTAATTCTTAATTTCAAATAAATTCTCCCAAAATACTTTTCCTCACTGCTTCCCAAATAAAACTCAAACTTCTTCACATAGTATTGCAAGGCCCTCCAGAATCTGATCTCTATTTTTCGGCCCTGTGCTCAAGGAAGAAGCACCTTTTTCTGTCACCCAGGGAACGCTGTGAGCAAAGGTCCAAGTGGCACTTTTCGCCACTGATACACGGCTCAAGGCCATACTCAAAGGTCCCTCCACCCACAAAGCCTTGTGTAACTCCCTGCTCTCACTTGCTCCCTTCTTCCTCGAGCCTGCCCACTCACCTCGAGCCTGCCCACTGAAAAGTGCTCTGCAGACACTTGCTTCTTAAATGCCCAAGTCCCAGGGCCAGTGGTGGTCATTTTAGTCCTTGGCACGTTCAGCGACAGAAGACTGGGAGCTGGGGGGCCTCTTCCTGGAATCAAACTCAGACAATTGCCCACGCCTGCCCACTTGGCTTTCAAGCTCAGCTTCCTCTGCCCTCACATTAAATCTATCCTATTTATTATCCATTTTTCCTTTGTGAGAAACAGCACTTTCAGATCTTAGCAAATTAGCAGAAAAAGAAATTAACTTCTTCTCATTTTCATTACTTGATTTCCCCAAGGAAGTGCAAAATTAATGAGAGGTCAAGAAGAGAAGTGAAAGAGGCTTCGAGGTGCTTATAAAAGCCAATTTAAGTGGCTTCAAGAGCTGATAGAATTTTTTTCAGCATGTCTAATTTCACATCAAAACTTATTCTTTTATAAAATAAAAGGAAAACCATATCATATAGCTCATAAGCTTATGAGCTACGAATATAATTGAACATGGAGGGAGACTGGCAAAATGGATAAACACATTTCTAAGCGGGCAAGAGAAACCAGAGATGAAGGAGATGAGAACATAAGAAGAGCCTGGATTAACTGAGAAGGAATGAGAAAAAGTAATAACGATGATAATACTAATAAAGAAGGCCACAGGGCACCCCAGAGAGCAGGCTCTCACTGTGTGCTGTCAAACCATGCTCAGCACTGCCTAAGTGCTTGATGAGCGCACTGAACAAATGCATTTCTCCTTGGTTCCAACACTTGTGGGCTTCGAATGTTTCATGCTTTAAATATCTGGGCTTTTGCACACAGGAATCCTCTGCCTGTGATGGTCCTCCCCCAGACTTCATCGTTTACCTCGTTGATTCCCACTCAGCCTTCAGATCGCAGCCCACGTGCTTGGCACTGTGCCTCTGCAAAGGCTCCCAGCTCCGCCTTTGCTCTCTTAGTATTATTCTTTTTTTCAAATGCTTATTGTAGTTTGTGATTATATATAGTCGTGTGTTGCTTAACAACAGGGGTATGTTCTGAGAAATGCATCGTTAGGCAATTTTGTTGTTGTGCCAACATCATAGAATATACTTACACAAACCTAGATGGCATGGCCTCCTATACATCTAGTCTATATGGTATAGCCTATTGGTCCTAGGCTACAAATTTGTACAACATGTTACTTTACTGAATACTGTTGGCAATTGGAATAAAATCACGAGGCAATAGGAATTTTTTGGCTCCATTATAATCTTATAGGATTTCTATCATATAGTTGTCCATCACGGACCAAAATGTCATCAGGTGGCATCTGACTGTAAATAATCAACTCTTTAAAGTGCAGATAGTATGCTCCATGAGGGCAGAGAGAGGTACATTTTTCTCAGTACCACTGTATCATCCATAGAACTAATGTAATGCCTGGCATATAGCAGGCATCTTGGAAGCATTTGTTACACGAATGAAAGAAGGGTTAAAATACTTATTTGGCTTCCTGACTTGTTGAGCTTCCCACACACACCAAAATCCACAACTCCCAGAATGGTTTTTCCTTGCCTCTCCAGTGCCCTACAAAGACACCCTCTACACGTACAACTTGCAGATCTTCCAATGGACCGCATCCTCTCACTCCCTCCTTGGCCTGCCCAGGATGTCTCCACTTTGGAATTCCTTTCCCTGTCCAGCATTCAGGACTCGGCTTCGGTACCGTCTCTTTTGGAAGCCCCTCCTCATCTCTCCCTCAGACTGGACTAGGTGCTTTTCTACTGTGCACTCCTAACATGTTCTATCATAGAACTTATCTTGCTTATTTAGCATACTTTTATTCATATGGTTACTTGTATGTTTCTGCCATTACACTGAGTTCCTTGAAATCAGGGATCTAGCTAATAGTCACATGTTCATGTTACGTGTGTGTGTGTGTATATATATATATATATATATTTTGTGTGTGTGTGTCAGATGGTTTCACTCTGTTGCCCAGGCTGGAGTACAGTAGTACAATCACAGCTCACAGCAGCCTCAACCTCCCGGGCTCAAGTGATCCTCCCACCTCAGCCTCCCCAGTAGCTGGGACTACAGCCATGAACCACTACCACCTAGCTTATTTTTTAAAATTTTCTGTAGAGACGAGGTCTCAGGCTCATGTCAAATCTTTTATAAAATATGCTTGGCACAATGTCAGACACATAGACATGTGCCTGTTACACAAATTTGGTCTCTGCTGAATGAACACATTGAATAGTCATTTTGCAAACAGAAAAGATTAAGTCAGATCATCATGAAATAAAAGACACGTAAAGGAACTAAATATGCTATGACTGAGTGTTGAATTAACTTATTTTTTATGATATGCTCAAATTACTTCAATCATATATAAATGTTGAAAAACAAAGCAAGAGACACTCAGGGAAAAGTCAAACACTTACAAGAAGCATCAGCATGAAGGATCCCATATAGATGATCAGGAAAAACAACGAGATCATAGTTAGAGTGAGAATTCCACGTATCCACCAGTTTTTCCACCTACAAAGAAAACGGAAAGTTAGTATTTAATGTGTTCTTAAGGTTTTTCTGTGTGGTTTCAGTATTGATTTGCCAGATTTATGAATTTTCCTTAACTATACTTTAAGATTCCACTACTTCACTTTATATAATAACAAACAACAAAAACAAAAAGCAAGTAGCATTCATGCACCCCACCACCACCACAAGCCTCACACTTCACCCCCAGTGTGCCACACAAGTATCACTCCTTGTGTGACCATGTCATATAAACTGTTGGCAGCCTTGTGTGAAAAATCCAGAATAATTCAAATACATGGATGGTGATTTCTGAATGCTCTTATACACAAATGATGACATCTATATTTAGAGTTGTTGCTGTTTTTCTTTAGGACTTTTCTGATTTTTATTAATTCAACTGGTAGCACTTAAATTATGTTACAAGAGATTTTGATTCAACTTAAAGCCTAGTAACATATATGCAGTGTATTCTAAGCACAAGTCCTCACTCCTTTTTTAAAAAAAATAGAGACAGGGTCTCACTATCTTGCTCAGGCTGGTCTCTAACTCCTGGGTTCAAGTGATCTTCCTGCCTTGGCCTCCCAAAGTGCTGGGATTTCAGGTGTGAGCCACCATGCCCAGCCCTCATTCCCTTCTTAGAACAGAAATATTAGCTGCCTTCATAAGATATAAAATCGCTTCAGCCCTGGAGTTTGAGGCCAGCCTGGGCAACGTGGTAAAAACCGAGCTCTACAAAAAAAGCAAAAATCAGCTGGGCGTGGTGGTACTCGCCTGCCTGTGGTCCCAGCTACTGAAGGGTGGTGGCAGTGGGGAGGGTGACAGGAGGCAGGGCATGTCAGGGCTGAGGTGGGAGGAACACTTGAGCACAGGAGGTCAAGGCTGCAGTGAGCCATGATTGTGCCACTGCACTCCAGCCTGGGTGGCAGAGCAAGATACTATCTCTTAAAAAAAAAAAAAAAGATTACATTCCTTGCTTTCAACCACTCTCCAATATAATTTAAACACTTCCAACAAACACTCTTTTCAAATACTCCTTTGAAGGATCTAAAATACCAACATACCAACAACATATATTTTTTTCCAGTTTCCAATTTCTTCATAAGGTAGTCAAATTGCACTCATTCAACTTTATTTCCCTCTATTAACAAACTATGTAGGCATAAACTTTTCATGAGAGCTTGAGCATGGGGCAGAACTGAAAATGAGTGTAGAGTCAAAAATGCTATGGCTGAAAGGCTCCATGTAGTGGTACAGACACAACTGTTTGCGGATTAATGGATGGATTAGGAAACTGGGCTAGGTCACAAATCTAGTCAGAGGTAAATAAAGCACAACAAGCCAAGGCAAAATCCTGTCTCTATAAAAAATACAAAAATTAACCAGGCATGGTGGCTCACGCCTGTAGTCCCAGTTACTTGGGTGGCTGAGGTAGGAGGACTGCTTGAGCCTAAGAGGTAGAGGTTGCAGGGAGTTGAGACTGCGCCACTGCACTCCAGTCTAGGCAATAGAGGAAAATCCTGTTTAAAAAAAAAAGTAAGAGGAGGGCAGAAACCTTGACCAAGAGATTTCTCTTTAGGACTTTATCCTAAGGAAATAATTAATGGATGTTAAACCAAAGTGAGCTACAAAGAAAAATGTTTAATGTAAAGGTATTTTTAATTGTGAACATTTAGTAATAAACTAAATGCCCAGCAATAGGTGGTCAGTTGGATAAACTAGACTACAGCCATACAACAAAATATGTCATACACATTAAAAATGTCTCTGAAATATATTTAGGATCCTACATAAAATGTTGTTCCTAATAACACTATGGAACGAAAATGAAAACAGTAAGGTAGAAAACAGTACAATCCCATTTTTGCCTTACACACATCCATACACACACACACACACACACACACATACTGCACAAAAAAAAAAGCCTCAAAGAGTAAACACCAAAGTATTCTAAATATTAATGTCTTGGTAGGAGAATTATAGGATTTTTTTCCCCACAAGTAATGTACATTTCTTACGTAATTACTATCTTTAATCCTATGTATCTACAAATTCTAAGTCTTTGCAGGACAGTCTGTTTTCTTTTTATTATTATTATTATTATACCTTAAGTTCTAGGGTACATGTGCACAACGTGAAGGTTTGTTACATATGTATACATGTGCCATGTTGATGTGCTACACCCATTAACTAGTCATTTACATTAGGTATATCTCCTAATGCTATCCCTCCCTGACACCCCCCACCCCACACAGACCCCGGTTTGTGATGTTCCCCACCCTGTGTCCAAGTGTTCTCATTGTTCAATTCCCACCTATAAGTGAGAACATGTGGTGTCTGGCTATCTGTCCTTGTGATATTTTGCTCAGAATGATGGTTTCTAGCTTCATCCATGTCCCTACAAAGGACATGAACTCATCCTTTTTTGTGGCTGCATAGTATTCCATAGTGTATATGTGCCCCATTTTCTTAATCCAGTCTATCATTGATGGACATTTGGGTTGGTTCCAAGTCTTTGCTATTGTGATTAGTGCCTCAATAAACATACATGTGCACGTGTCTTTATAGCAGCATGATTTATAATCCTTTGGGTATATGCCCAGTAATGGGATGGCTGGGTCAAATGGTATTTCTAGTTCTAGATCCTGGAGGAATTGCCACACTGTCTTCCACAATGGTTGAACTAGTTTACCGTCCCACCAAGAGTGTAAAAGTGCTCCTATTTCTCCACATCCTCTCCAGCACCTGTTGTTTCCTGACTTTTTAATGATCGCCATTCTAACTGGTGTGAGATATCTCATTGTGGTTTTGATTTGCATGTCTCTGATGGCCAGTGATGATGAGCATTATTTCATGTGTCTGCTGGTTGCATAAATGTCTTCTTTTGAAAAGTGTCTGTTCATATCCTTTGCCCACTTTTTGATGGGGTTGTTTGATTTTCTTCTTGTAAATGTGTTTAAGCTTTTTGTAGATTCTGGATATTAGCCCTTTGTCAGATGGGTAGATTGTAAAAATGTTCTCCCATTCTGTAGGTTGCCTGTTCACTCTGATGGTAGTTTCCTTTCCTGTGCAGAAGCTCTTTAGTTTAATTAGATCCCATTTGTCAATTTTGGCTTTTGTTGCCAATGCTTTTGGTGTTTTAGTCATGAAGTCCTTGCCCATGTCTATGTCCTGAATGGTATTGCTTAGGTTTTCTTCTAGGGTTTTTATGGTTTTAGGTCTAACATTTAAGTCTTCAATCCATCTTGAATTAATTTTTGTATAAGGTGTAAAGAAGGGATCCACTTTCAGCTTTTTACATATGGCTAGCCAGTTTTCCCAGCACCGTTTATTAAATAGGGAATCCTTTCCCCATTTCTTGTTGTTGTCACGCTTGTCAAAGATCAGATGGTTGTAGATGTGTGGCATTATTTCCAAGGGCTCTATTCTGTTCCACTGGTCTATATTTCTGTTTTGGTACCAGTACCATGCTGTTTTGGTTACTGTAGCCTTGTAGTATAGTTTGAAGTCAGGTAGTGTGATGCCTCCAGCTTTGTTCTTTTGGCTTCAGACTGTCTTGGCAATGTGGGCTCCTTTTTGGTTCCATATGAGCTTTAAAGTAGTTTTTTCCAATTCTGTGAAG